>NC_083764.1:11543844-11757690 GCF_963514075.1 Conger conger
CCCTACACCCCTGCCAGACCTCTTCGTTCAGCCTCCACAGGCCGCTTGGCACCTCCCCCTCTCAGAACCTCCACCTCACGCTCACGACTACTGTCTGTTCTGGCTCCACGGTGGTGGAACGAACTCCCCGTTGAGGTCAGAACTATAGAATCTCTCCCCACCTTCAAGCGCAAGCTGAAGACACACCTCTTCAAGCAGCACCTCTCCCCATCCCTCCCTACCTCCCTGTGAACCTTAATTGTTGTCTCTGTGACTTGCTTTGTGTATCAGTATTTTTAGTTGGCTAGGTAAGCAGTGTTTGGATAGTTAACTTTGGTGACTTTTGCTCTGTTTGTTTGTTTGTTTGTTTGTTCAAAAAAAAAAAAAAAAAAAAAAAAAAAAAAAGGCCCTTGTCCTTCTCCTTGTTGTACAGGTAGCAGTTGAAATTGTACTTACCTCTAGGGTCTTTCAGCGAACTTATCCCTGGTTATGGGTATGCACTTTGTTGTACGTCGCTCTGGATAAGAGCGTCTGCCAAATGCCAATAATGTAATGTAATGTAAAAATGACCTGAATGCTAGCACACATAACTTGCATTTATGTAGCACATTGGTATCAGAGAACATTTATGGGGAGAATGGGAGACTCACTTCAACTATGCATCGCACCAACCTAGATGACACAGGGCAGACAATTTGCACCAGAACACTCGCCACATAGAGTGAGAGGGAGGATTTTATTATTCCATTTACTGTACATTTGGGGGTGACCAGATGTCCACATTGAGAGAGCCAGAATGAGCCTTTGGCCAAGACACACGTCAACACTCTTCTTTTTACAAGTTCAGTGAGATCTATAGTGACAACAATAACTCAAAACATCAGTGATTTTCTGCCTGGTCTTGAGAAACAGCTGCCGGCACACCTCTTTAGCATGAAAAATATGAGTCGCACAATGCCTTAACTGTCTTTAGAAAGGACTGATATGGCAGAGAGGACATTTAACCTGTAGCATATAATGTAAATGACCACCCGACTATACACTACACTACAGCTTATAAATACTTGGTTTACCTCAATACCTAGTACTTATAACTACAGTTAGAGTCTATGAGCCTCTAGTACGATGTGTCAATATGTGTACTATTAAGTGCAATGGTTAAGTACTGCAAAAGCATTTCAAGCACAAATGCACTGGAATGCTTCGCTCCCAGAGGAGTGCTTTGTGTTAGGTTTTGTGTTAAGGAGATAACTGCTGGAGCAGTTGGTTCACACGTCATAGCTGAGTGGAGGCCACTGCTCTCACTGCCAGCTGACTCATATTTGCACTGGACTGTATTCATCAAAGCAGCTGGCCAGCTTGACGAAATCCGGTCCTAAGAGTGCGTCGCCTCGTAGTCTGTGTGTTTACAAGCACCTCCGAGAGAAAACAAGTGACATTTTCCCATGGAAGACTGAAAATCAGGGGCTGAACTTTTCGATCTGTAAAGGCAATGATAGCGTAGACATTTAAAAGGAATGTACATGGTCTGAAATGAAGGCCATTACCTAATAGTTTTAAGATGTTTTGGTCCTTTAAAAATAGGTGCACTTATTGTGGCAAGTAAATTTAGGTTCCACTAGGTATAAATAAAAAAAAATTTTGTGGCAAAGAAAAATAATTTTAAAACATGTAAAAATAATGGGCTGTATAGTTGTTATATCTACTAAAATTTAGATACCAAGGCAGAGGACATATAACTCTACTGCATTGTAACATGATCCTGTTTGAATTGTAAAGCCCAGCTAAGTTTCTGGACAATGTACGGAGTAATTTAACTTTTGTCAGCCTCGCTGCTGTCATTATTCCACTGTATACTTTGTCCCAGAGGATCAAGTTCTGAAAGCTATGATGGCAATATGTAAAAATAATGTCAGAATATTTGCATGTATTTTGGGAGTATCAAAAGACAACCAGGTTCTGTCAACCTGTTGTACACATGCTCAGTATTATTTTTAATATTCACTTTGAATCCCTCTCTCTACAGAGATCTTACTGTTAGATGATTCTAATTTGAATCTGTTTTAGGAAGGCTCTTTTAGTGCACTGTATTGTTTGTGATGTACAGCTGCCAAGATTATGAATTCTTAAATCAGCTCTACACACTCACATATTGATTCAGAGTTGAATTGATTCACGTGCTGCCTTGCATTTTGTGTTTATTATGTGTAGTCGCCCCCTTCAATCCCTAACCAGCAAGAACACATCTGGAAAAGACTCTTTAAAACAACTCAGAGTAAACCACTGTGTTCCGAACATTGAAATTGATTTCCTTTGTTTGCAAGTGGTGTTTAGATAATGCACTTACATTCTGCATGTCTGTTCCAAAGCAGACATTTAACCTCAAAGCTTTTAACATTTGGAAATGTTAAGGAAATTGGAAGAATACCAACAAGCAACAGTATAGTCCTGGCTTGATTTAGGGGCTTGATGTTTTATATCAAAGTCAGGTAACTCAGTTTTGAAAAGGGGGGCTGGGGCGGGCAGTGGGAGTGGGAGTGGGGATGAGGGGGGGTCATGGTAAAGCTATGTGCTATGGATATCACAGAGGTTAAGCTTTCATGCAAGCCCATTTTACAATATGTCATGCTGTTTATGTAGGTGTAGATGTCTCCACGCTCAATGGTATAGATGTCAACTGTGACTTTGTAGATGTCAGTCTAATGGGGAAGGATAAGTGAAGAAGAGGGTGAGATCTGTGAGATGCCTGTGATCTTTGAGAACGGACAGGCACTGGGGGGATGGGAGCCTTCGGTGACAGTCCGGCACCAAATCCACCATTAGCACGACTGTTATGGAATCAATTTCACATGGAGAAAAAGAGCCCTCTATCCCCTTAAATCACAGGACGTCGAATTCAGAGTCAGTGATCTTTCCTAATAGAGTAGAATATGTTTCAGATGTTTGGAACTGTCGTACATATAGAATAGAGCTCCAGCTTTCATCACACCAAATTGCTTCTAATGATGTCATAGAGAAAACATAGTTTCGCCAGCCTGAGGAAAAACAGAGGTTTCGCTTTCTTTCTCCGTATGAAACATATTCCAGTTTTATTTAAATAATCTGCCTGTCAGGTTAGATGTGCGCTGAAAGGGAACCGGTGTGGCAAAACAGGTACACACTAACAAATTACATCACAATTCACACATCTGTGTAAAAAGTTTTACTTTTCCTCATGATGCATTTCTGCTGCCTGGAAACACATCTGCACAGATTGGCTGGCTAGTAAAATCCTCTAGATGTTCATGTACGTAGGTGATTAACTCCCTGGACAGTAAAGCACAGGTGAATTAGATCTGGTTAGGGTTTTAAATCCAATCCATGAAGGAAATTAACAGGTCTCAATGCTCTTGTATCCCCTCGCTCAAAAACATGAGGAATGTGTATTTATTAGTCATGTTCGGGAAGTTAGGTTTAGTGCACCAATGGTTCACCAAAGAGCCCTCAAGCATAGTCCTAATAAAATATGGATGTGACCAATGGTTTCTCAGCCCAGCAGGGTTTGTATGTGCAATGGATTTGCCAGGGACTTGTTAACTGGATTCATACATGTGGAAACTGCCCTACTGGCCCACAAAATACTTAAACTGTGATGTCATCAAAGCGAGACTTGTGTGTCCTTGGGGAATACAATGTGTATTGTTTTTCTTGCAAGCAAATTTTGGCATGAATCAGCACGCAACGATACCAATTGAAGACAACAGGCTTACCTGTCTTTTCACCCAGTACACCTCTATCTCCTTTGTCTCCCTTTTGACCCCTTTCTCCTCTTTCACCTTGAAAAACAGACGAATGTCAGAATCAGAACATGCATAGTGGACATCACAAAGAGTTTGGGTAGATTAGATTCTTAAATGTAGCATTTAAGCGTGGAAAGACCTCCTCTGAGACCTCCCTTACAGATACACGGTCTCCCATGTTGCCCATTAATCTCAACATTTTGAAACTGTAGCCATATGCTCTGTTGTGAATTTTTGCGGGTGGGCTAGGATTAAGGTTAAACTTAAACTATGGTTTGTGGTTTTCACTGCTCTGACATGAGAGAGGGGTTCAAGGTTACCATAACATAATCTAAACTAATACAGTCACCCTAACACAGAGGAAAAAGCTAATCCTACTAACCTTGAACCATGTTTTATTAGGCAACGCACTTGTACATCTCAAAATTCAATTTCCTACATACAGCATTTTATCACTTTTACTGAGGGAACCACAAATGAAATGCAATTTCCTTGTCATTATGTGTCATATTTATCCATTACTGTATAATCTGTATATGGTATAGTCCATTCCACTTCAAACATGCACTCAGCTTACTGGCTGTTGAATAATATATAATAATACATAATATTATTATGGAATAATATATTGAATTTGCCTTTTTAAAATCTGTCTTAAACAAATTTCTGTTGGCACAATCTTCTACAAGTCAACGATATTCCAACTCAGTGAGATTAAAGGGGGGACTGAAGAGAAATTGCTTTGAACACACAAACACACACACACACACACACACAGACACACACACACTCCTAGTTCAGTGTTTGGTTTGGCAAAGCAATGATCTATAAATCAGTCTTAAATTAATGACTTGGCCACGAACTAGGCAGTTCCTGATTTTCAAATGCTCTGAGAACAAAACATTACACTTCTGTCAAATTATGATTGATGGGTAAACTGTTAATCATTTTACAAAAACTCTAGTGTTAAGGACAATAAAATATGAGCAGCTGATCTTCTTCTCCAAGCGATCATGTCACACACTCCATTGGGGTCATGTTATCATATCTTTTGTAAACAACGGGGGGGGCCTCACCCATTGAGCTGGGCAATGGACAATTTAACGCAGAACCCATTGAGACTGAATCTCTGTGATCTTTCAAAGCAGTTACAGCTGTCACTCACCAACATTTATTTACAGTTTAACAGGCAGTTTTATGTTGATTGAGGTTGAGGTATGACTGTGCATTATTTTTAACGGTTTACTATAGGTTGCTTGCTAAAGTCTTACAGTTTACTATAAATGTCACAAGCAGAGTGAAATGTCCGGTGTTAATTCTACTATGAGTCCAACTGGGACCCATATGTACTCAGTAAGAGTTGATTTAACACTGAACATTTTACTAAGTCCTGCCGTGGTAGAGAAGTAAAGTTTTCTAGGGATTTATTTCTAGACTTAATGTTAAAAATGAGGCAATCAGAATGCTGACACCGTTAATGACCTTGCTATAGTTAGATTTTCAGGTACAATGCGGCAATGTACTACAGGGGAACGCACTCCCCACTCAGAAGCCACTTGGCTTTATAGTGCAGGCTAAGTCACGCCAGGCTCTATTCCCCAGTCTGTGCATCTATGTACAGACATGAATGCTCTCTTGTTCCACCAAGTAGTGGTTTTTTATTCAGGCTTTGAAGTAGACACTTCCCACTGAATGTTCTGAATTCCTCTTCCCTGGCCAGTCATTTCAGTGCATTATCTATTTGACTGGCAGACTTGTCCCCTTGTCTGGGAAAGCTTATGTAACTTACATTCTACATATCCATTTATACAGCTGGCATTTCCAGCTAAGCACCTTGCCCAAGGGTGCTCTTCTGGTTACAAGTTCATCTCTCTAACCACTGCATCACACCGCCACCCTTTCAGAACCTCTGAATGTGGAGCAGCAGACTGCCTTTGTCGCCAACACTTTAACAGCTGGAATTGTCATAAAGTGCTATTATAGACATTTTCAATGGGCTGTTATTTAACTGTGGATATAATTTGTATATCTCCTTACTAAAACCAGAATGAACCCACAAGACATGGCACCCAAGAACAACCACCAATTACTCGGTATTGTAGCTGGTAGGCCACATCCTTTGCAACAATGTGAACAGTGGTTTGGATATATTTTACAAACACCCATTCTTAAAATACATCACAGGAAAGAAAACAAAATGACTGTTTGGAGAGGTATTTTAAAATCTGCTCAAAACCTTTCCATTTCCCACCGAGGAGTTTTACAGAGGCTAATGAGTGACATGGAATGGCAGAATGACTTTGTTGTTTTAATTGCTCTTTTCCCAGAGTTTTAATCTCCGGGATTCAATTTAGATCAGCCAGGATGGGCTGCAGATGCACTGGGCTGCAGAACCTTATACGAGCTCAGCGCAATTCACTCAAGGGGGGCTGTGACTTCACCCAGTGACAGCTCAGCCAAACTAAACTGATCCACACCAGCTGCATGTTTGACACACCCGGGGTCCATGAAAAAACACAAAAGATCCATTGTACTGAGTCACAACCATCTCAAAACCAGCTTAGGCTCACTGTATGGAAACCACTCGTGCGAGATGACAAACATTGCGTGTCTCCCCAAAAACGGTTTGATCGATATCCAAGGTATTTCTGTGTTCTGTGCTATCAGGAGTTTGGCGTGTGCCTTTCCACAACATTCTTCACCCAAAAAAGCACAACATCGAATCAGTGGGTCAGCCAGCCTGGGAGGAGTGATTGATGTTGGTGTTCCAAAAAATAACCAACACAAATCAGTGCATGATTGGGATGCCAAGTCAAGCTAAAAACAGCTTTCTTATTCCATTTCCAAGGGGAATTCATTGGGTCACAATGTCCATGCCTTAAAGAAACAAACACAGTGCACAATACCAAATACGTATATAAAATATGAATACATGAAAATAAACTACAAGACCACTAATCCGAGCCCATCATCTAATCCATCTACCAATATGTACACCCTATGGAGGGCAGCAGCACTACTCTATTGAAGCATGGCTCACTTACATTTCAACTCAGTTGAACTGAAATGTAATAACCGAATTGGAAAAATATCCATATGAGGATTATTCAATTATTCATTTAATGAATTCCATTTTGATAAATTTCCTCAGCTGACATTGAAATGGAATGAAGCACAACCCAGCATTCTATCACAGCAGGCTAGGGAAGTGGACACTCATAACATAATATCCACTAGCCTTGGGTGGCCTCTGTGGACTCTAGAGTCACGTACATGACAAAATTAGGGCCCAGCATACCTTTTTGCCCTCTGGGTCCCATTTCACCTCTGTTCCCAGGAGGTCCAGGGTATCCGGAGGAGCCATCTAGACCAGGCGGACCTTGGCTGCCTTTCTCCCCGGGGCCCCCTGACAACAAGCAAAGGCAATACAGCGCAACTGCTTTAATACGCACCCTGCTGAAAAAAAACATTCAGGCTAGGCTTTGAAATACCAGGTAGCTGGTTGACCAGTTAGGCCAGCTTCATACTCAACATGGTTTAACCAACTCAAGCTATACTGGTATTTCAAGCTGGTCACAGCTGGATTTTACACCAGGGCAGGTTTCTTTTTCATGCTATATCTGCTGTTAAACAGAATGTTCTGTCTGAAAACTACTGAAGAAACAAAGAGTTAAACATCTCCACGCTATGAATATTGTCAAAAGTTAGCAACCCTCCTACAGAATACTGACCATGGGAGTGATGCTATCGCAAGGCTAAGCTGAATTGGAGCTTTGCTGTTTATGTTTCATGAGATGTTACGAGCAAAAAGGCTTTGGATGCGATAGGCGCCAGGAAAACCACCCAAGTTTAAAAGTAACATTTTTTTTACCGCGTTGGCAATGGCTTGCAAAAATAATTAAGCAGAAACAATAAAACTAAAAAAAGTTTAGAGGAATGAAACCTAAGGCAGAGTGTATGACCACAGCCCGTCTTTGGGGAAAGGAGTCTTATGTTCTTTTCTGACTTTTGACCCTTCTGAGAGGGCCTCATCATTTTGAAGAGGTCAAGTGATATTAATGGTGGAAATGTCTGGGTAGCTAACCCATGCCATCTATTAAGCCGGACACTAAGGTGGACCAAATGTACAAACAAACCTCACCCCATAACCCAGGCAGACCAGGATGCCCTGGGGCCCCAAGTGGCCCCACGTCCCCCTTTTCGCCCTTTGGTCCTGGAGGCCCTAGATGACAAGAAGGGGAAAGAGAGATATTATCAACCATTGACAACAGTGAAAGGATGAATACAACCTCATTGCTAGAACAAAAAGTTTCATGGTGTGTTTTTTTCAAACCGTGTCGTAAGACTACATAGCCATCGTCTTTGTGTGTGACTCAACCAAACTGCATCTAGTGACCACAAAGCTGAGCTCCAGGCAAAGATCTGGCTAACATGGTGCAGATATTCAAGGGGCACCCCCAGTGGCCTGTTGTACTTGGCTCCAGCTGATCAGACTTCACTGTGTTTCTTTTGATTCTGCTCACTATAATGGGGAGCGTTTGGATATTGTGGAGACAAGGAGGCACCGACAAACTTATAGAGGGCTTTTCTAGGGCTCTTGTGGATTTGCTGCATAAAAGTCAGAGAAACATTCTTATTAATATGACCTGTACATAACTCAGAGGGTTGTTATGCTCAATGCTGAATGAATGCAAAACTGCTTAGACATGTATGAGTGCAAGTATGAAACTTGTAAGAACATCTGCTGAAAGAAATGTCATGTAATTATGCAATTTATGTAGGTTTAATCTTTCAGACTGAAAGAGAGATTCTAATGCACATATTAACCATTGCAGCTTCTCTCTCACTACCTTTTAGCTTGACACTGGATTGTAAGCAGGTTTTTGTTTTTCTGAAAGATGCGTTTACGGGGGAACCTGTGGTTGTGTCCTTTTAAAATCTGGCTTTTGCCACTGGCTTGTGAAGCTATGCCAGCCACCAACGTGTGAAAGAAAGGGGAAAAGGAACATACGCTGTGGTTTGAACTGGCCACTGTTCAGAATATGTCATCATTTTAGCTTGCAGGCCTACATCAGGTGTTGGAGCTCCAGGGCCACTGCATTTCCTCCAGCGAATTCAGTTGGATGAATTTCCTCTCTGGGGACCTCTGACCACAATTTCAATCCTTCAGTTGCGCTGAATATTTCTTAAACCTTTTTGGCTCTGCGATGCGTAATCTAAAATGGCATACAGTCAATGTGGCAGTAGGCCAGTGAGCTAATGTACATCAGCATAGCCACCGACAATTAAACGCATATTAGCATGGAGTCTATCCCAGCATACATTTGGGTGAGAGGCAGGAATACAACCTGGACAGGTCCCCAATCCACCCCCACATATACTCACTCATACCTATGAGCACCTCCTAACCTGCATATCTTTGGACATTGGGAGGGACCCTGAGTATCCGGAGGAAATGAATGGAAACAGGCAAACTGCACACAGATATGTTCTAGCTCAGATTCGAACCCCAGACCTTTTTGCTGTGTGGTGACAGTGCTATCCACTGTAACAATGTGCTGCCCCAGTAGGAGGTCCTTTCAAGTAAGATTTGAAAGACTGAAATAAAGCTAATATAAACCTGGAAAACACAGGGCTAAGTTGTGGTGGAAACCACATATATTTTTCCATTATGAATAAACTATTAATCCAATTACGATTTGAAGGACTATATAGTATTTTCCTGGGCTGTTTCCAATATGGAATAGGAAGTTGACTATCTGGCATAAATAGTGAGGGCTTTTTTTAAAAGAAGTGAAAAAAACTTCTCAAAAACAGGTTGGTTGCCAAGAAATTTTGATCTCTCTGAAATTACCGTAAAATGAAAAGGCTGTGAACAGAATATTTGAGAGCTTGTGGCAAGGACTGGCTTAGAAAAGCAAACACATATTTCTGGATCTCATTACATTTAATCAAGATAAGAGGCCCTGTGATTGTGCTGCTCCCATGTTTAAACCCTTCCAATATCATCTGTAATTTCACAATGTGTCTTCAGATCTAAAAATGCACTTTTAGAATGTATTTTTCACTGGAACTAGCAGTCCACCCTATCCAAATTGGAAGGCAGGGTATGAAACATAAGCAAACGCCATCCAAATAGGGAGAGGCACTACGCCAGAAACACGAGTTACCACAGTGAGGTGTGCACGTTCGCTGGCTGCAGCAGGATTTAATGAAAAACAAATGTGATGTGCACTGGAAATAATGACAAGGCTCGGTTCTGTGGTTTGGAAATATCTAGAATTAACTGGCAACTGGTCCCAGCCTGCAAAGATCATCATTCCTGCACCCCAGAAATACTGAATTTAGACACAAAGTGCCTAATTTGGCACAAGGACTATATATGACCATAGAGCTATGTACTATATTTGCTGTCCTCACTGTGAATTGCATTAACAGTATATCCCAGATTTCTCTACAGCAGTTCAGGCCAGTAGATGCACAGTAGAGTCTGATATTCCCAATGAACGCAGCTTAACTTTCAACATTTAAGTTTAAAAATATAATGTCTATTATTTATTTAGTTGGCTAAATAATGAAGATACACTGCAAAAAAACAAAAAACAAGTATTTATAACAAGACTTATTTCTAGTATTTTTTTATGCAAGATAGACAAACATTACCAATGAGTTTTTACTCATTTTACAGTTTTACTCATTTGAAGATTTGCCAATGTGGTTAGAAAATGTCATTTGTCAAGCAAATAGTAACTTAAAACATACTAATATTATTAGTGTTGTAATAAAATTCTCAGGTGACAATACTCAGAACTGCTGTGACTGGACAATTCGGCAGTACCTTCTACGAGAGTGAGGTTCCTCAGAGTGACAGACTGCTCCCAGTCCCTCAGCCTCAGGTCTTCGGTGATGGTGTTCAGGATCTCGATCTCGTTCCTCAGCTGCTCCTCCATGTGGCCCTGGGCCACCCTCATAGTTCTGGTGTCCTGCGTCACGTTGCTGATCTGGACCTGCAGGTCCAGGATCTTCAGGTGGTGGAGGCTGATGTCGCTGAAGAACGTCCCGTTGACGGAGCCAACGGTCCAGCCGATGTCCTCCAGCTTGTCCCTGAGGCTGCCCACCTGGCTGGAGGTCTCCCTCAGCAGGGTGCCCTGTGTCGCCAGGGAGGTCATAGCACGTGCCAGGTCCTCGCTCAGATTACTGCCGTTACGATCGCCGGAGGAGCCAGGCCCGCCGACCTGCTCCGTGAGCCGAGACACCGAGCCTTCAGTCTGTTCCGACTGCGCCTGCAGGCTCCGCACGTCCTGCTCCAGTCTGCTCACCGTCAGGCCCAACTGGAGCAGCATCTGAGAGTGGTTCTGAAAGAGGTTCTCCAGCTTCCAGATGTTCTCCAGGATATCCGTCTGGGTGGAGAGCTGGCCCACGGACTGCTGCAGCTCTCTGTACCTCTCGCCCAATCGGGTCACGTTCTCCATCATCGCTTCCTGCTTCTCCGATGATGCCTGTGACCTGGAGACTGAAGTGTTATTAGAAGAAGAAGAAGAAGAAGAAGAAGAAGAAGAGGTTGTGTTTTAGCTGTCATTGTTCTCACATACACATTGATGATGGGAGGTACAACAGAGATAATAGGCAAAAGGTTAGCAGGATTAAACAGTAATAACCAAAGCCAAGTGGCACTGAGCTATCATGTAGCTATTAGCAGTTTTAGTTTCATAATTACCACAGAGGATTTTACTGAATGTATACCTTCTGTGACAACACTATCCAACCATCAAATCCCATTGCACAGTAAAAAGCGAATTACATGTGATTTGTTTTAGATTTTAATCATGATGTTGATGTCCATTCCACAACTTTTTTAAGTTAGAGAGGATCAGCATGTTTGTATTTCACCAATGAACTCAGCCACCTGATTTCAGCAATTAGTTCTACCTCCTCGCAAAAGAATTGTGCTAATTAGTACATCCAGGTGATTTGAACAAAATACTGGTGAGGTCTTTTCTGAGCCTATATTTTCCAAAACTGAGAATCAGTAATGTAAATTCTAGCCAGTCAAATTGCTTTGACAGAAAGAAATTTAACTTGACCAAACAGTTATGGCAACAATTCTTTGTGGTAAAACCTGGTCTCACTGGAGAAGACTTGAAACTTCTGTTGTCAAAATATTCTGCTGTTGTACAGGAAACATTTCAATCTGTTTCATTCTTGTTGCTCTCTTAGGACACAAGGCTTTCAGTTTTCGTGCTCAGTTGTTGAGAAGTTGTGTGGTAAAGTGAAAAAAAATTGGCAGAAGACAGATTGTAACAAAATATTCCCATTCAGTGATATACTTTCACGAGACCCTTTTGTAAAAAAAAATATGTAAGGTTTCTGAAAGGAGTGCGGAAAAAACAAGAGCAAATGGTCAACTCCCACTTCAGCGATTCTGTCTATACCTTCTTTACCTCCTGATATATGTGTTGTATGGACTATTTCTTACTAGATTGTTTCCATATGAGGAGAAAATATAAATAAGACATTTAGGAAAAAAAGGAGATTCATATTATTTTCATAGCTGGATGGTTGTACTATAAACTGTATAGAAAATTGCAAACAGGCCACCATACCTCTTTCAGGCACATTACAGACATGTAAAAATGCACCTCCACTGTTTCTCAAGCTATAAGACTGCAGATAAGACAAGTCGTTATTAATTGTTTTTAATCAGAGTTCTGGGACCAGAGAACTACACTCTAAAGTGGGTTTAAAATTGACTGGAATTTGTGCCAAAAACCACATCACACAGATTTTCTTCCCAGCAGGGTAAATTACGCAGAGGGAAAGAGCTGGATTCAGAACAAATACCACATAGGTAAAGGTCAACTCTCATTTAATGTTCTATCCATCATTCCTGGAGACAACCTGAACTCTTTGAAAACGTGCTGCCAACTTCGGGAAACATTGATTATCCTCATTTTGCATGAATAAGGATCACCAGGGGAATGGTAGACGACAGCAATGCCCTTCCCTGCTGAACAGGGAACAGCTCAAGCTAGGTTTTGAAACAGCTGATAGCTGGTTGATCAGTTCAGACCAGCTCCCAGCTTGATATAGTTTGACCAGCTGAAATTATGTTTTGAAACATAATAATTACCGGCACTAGCTTGTTGACCAGCTCATACCCACCAAGACCAGCTTTATGACCAGCTTGGCCATGCTGGTTGACCAGCTCACACCCAGCTAGACCAACTTTATGACGAGCTTGACCAGCTCAGTTTTCATGCTGGTCAAGCTGGCAAAGCTGTATTCTACATCAGGGTTGCATTGGTCCTGCATCTCTAATGCATAAGTAAAAAGTTTAATTTCCTAATAGCACAGAGAAATCAGGACTATGTACAGAAACTGTGTGAAAGGTGACATCACTGCATTTTGAGTTTTCTCATACACAGCCCTAAACAGATGGGCCCTCTGTCTGAAAAAAGATATTCCCATGCCTGTAATCCCTTCTTTTGCTGTATTCCCAATATTCCAAAATTCCTTGCTGTCCTCACATTCTGGCTCTTTGCAGGATGTCACAGTGCAAGCTGAGCTCTGGCTCCAGGTGCAAGTCAGCTGTGTGTTCCCACCAGATGCTGCTTTCTCACAGTGGAGGAATGGGGCAAAAAACATAGGCTGTGCTGCTCCCCTTTTCCTGTTATTTAGTTTCACAGCCCACCTGAACATGGCCCTGATTATCCCCTGGTGTCTCTCCGGCTAACTCGCCATTCACAAAAAAAACCATCTTCTCCGATTTTGTTACATGTATGTTTGTACGCTTGGTCGGCAAGGAAATTAGACACAAGGAATGTAGCTACCCCCGGCTGTAATATCAAGCTATGCAAGCTTGACCAGCTTCAAAAATTTAGTTGGTCAAGCTGGTCATGAAGCTGGTCTAGCTGGGTATGAGCTGGTATCTTGTCTCTTTCAAAATATAGCGTGAGCTGGTCAAACCATGTCAAGCTGGGAGCTAGTCTGAACCGGTCAACCAACTACCAGTTATTTGAAACTTAGCTGAAGCTGTTTTTTGCAGAAGGACCTCAATCTATGGCTTAGCTATGGCCAATGTTTTGAGTCTGAATAATGCACCACTTAACCTGGCTCCATAAACCTCTGTGGAGATGACCTCCTCTGCTTGTACACAAGCACCCTCAATTCTCAACATATGCAGGAATCAATGTGGCACACATAGAATGACCTGGATCTAACAATAAATAAATAACCATTAACATCGCACAGGCTGCCAACCGCTCTGTAGATAATTGAGAGGCCTCTGTAGGCTTTTTGGGAAGGAGGGGGGTTGAAAATGTTAATTGCCTGTGCAAGTGGGACCGCTTCGGACCGTTTCTCTGATAATGAGGGGCATGTATGAACAATAAACATGAGTAAAGATGTGGTACGGGCAGTAGAGTACCGTGCCGAGCGGAGGTGAGCCCAAACAGGCCGTGTGTGCCCCATGTGGTGCAGTGAAACTATGTCTCTCTGTCTCTCTCTTAAGCTCACTTTTTCTTTCTTTCGCTTTCTAGGTATATCTCAATCTAATTGCTATATTAGTAATATAGCAATTGAATGAATATTACACAGTATTTCCATATCACATGCAGTAGATATCATACCTCTCTCCCACATACAGACTCACTCTTTCTCTGTCTCTCACACACACACACACACACACACCCTCTCTCTGGAGCAGAGCTGGAGGGGGTGCCACAATATTATGACAGCCTGGCCGGAGTTATTTCACATCTCTCTCACTCAGCCTTACCATACACACTGTGTGACCTTGAGCCCTTCGCTGCACATATGAAATGTAGTCATTAACTCTGAAGAGCAAATGAAAGACTAGAGAGAGGGTCATTATAAGGGTTTGTGCAGTTCTATACTATACATTCAGCTGTCCCACGTGTTCCTCAGCAGAGGACTAATGTCACTGTTACTGGCATTGCAGCAAAAGAAACATCCAGACATGCTGTTGTACGTATTTAATACCCTGAGAGAACTTGGGGTTTCCAGCCAAAAACAAACTGGGTGTTTAAACCACTTGATCTGGTTAATGTCTCTTATGCCAAATGTCCTTTTTATTATTAACATTATGAAATAGGATATGAAGTCATATATCCATTGAGTTCTTGGTGACCATTTCTTAAGAATGGAGCAACGCTGACTGCTTGCTGGTTGACCGGCAGGCGATGTCTGTGAATATCAGGCTGCGCTATTGTGTTTACAATCGAGCAACACGATTACATTAATCTGCTGATCTCATTCTCCGCGCATTCCCCCAGCTGCATCTTTCACTTTTTTAATCAGCATTTGTCCTAAGAACAGGGCCCTGATAATGTATTCCCTTGTAATACATGATTTACATGGGATGTATCACACACACACACACACAGGCGCAAGCGCTGCTTATCGAGTGTCTGGTGCCCATTATTATAGCAAAGGTCGTTCACAATGTGGTGAATTTGCCCTGAAGACACTGCTGGAATGCTACAGTGTAAATAAGTTCACTGCCACATGCATGCTCTCACACCATGAATGCAATCAAATTAAAACAACAAACAGCAGGATTTCACTGGAACCAGGACTAATTCCAATGGGAAACACACCAGGACAGCTGACAGGCCATGAATAATGTGGGTAATAATTGAATAATGTGCTGTAATGGTTAGAGCATGGCAATCCCATGCCTAATGAATGCCTCTTGCATTTTAAGTCACTCTGGATAATCTCCCGTGTCTCCTGAAGGAATGCAAAATAATGGCTGATTGTTATTCCATGTTGCAGGAGGGCACAGCACTTTTAAAAACCACAAAAAAGGGTTTTAGACTGGGTCAGATGCAAAATTGTAAAAACTGAAAGTCTCTACAGAAATGACTTCTAAGAAAATAAGGCCTACAGTATGATAATGATGCTGATGATGATGATGGTGATGATCCCCCAGATACCAAGCACATGAGGTAAAAACTTTCAAGAAAAACCCTCAAACGGTGGCAAGAAAACCTTTTTTTGGCACGGGGCTCAGAATTGTTTAGAAGGATATTTCACACAAGACATTCATTGGTCCCTCCTCTCAAATTTGGCAGCTAGGACCAGCCTAACTGGGTGATCCGTCAGAGGGTCTGTGTATTCTGTGTCTGCAAGAAAGAAATATTTCAATTCACCGTTCACGTCAACAAACTGTAGGCAGAAATAATATGGAAAAAAAGAACAATTGTCAGTGGGCTTGATGGAAACCAGATTCCCTGATGCGACTGCACCTGAAGATCTCGTTAAAGACTTGTGTCTTTTCTCCCAGCATCCTTTCTTTCCAATGTACCATTCTTTTTCTTGTGTGACAATCTTGGCCTGTATGTAAAAAGCCAGTGATTCATCCTGACCCCATTACTGGCCGATTATATCACAGCGAATGTTTTTTCAGTTGCAAGAGCAGTCGCTGGCGTCACAACCTGCCAGCCAACTGCCATGCAGTGGTGTGGGATCTATGGTGGTCTTGAGCAAAGGGGGCCGCTCTTCTTCTGGTTCCACAACACAGAGCCTCTGGCATCCCACGCCATGATCCCGCTCGCCCACAACAGGAATGCTGGAAAAGGGTTTTGGGGAACGCATCTGCCAATGCATCAGCCAACAAAGAAGGCACTGTGTCGCAGAGAGACGAGCCGAGACATCAGTCTACAGATGTGTGCCTCCCTTTGATTCAGCTCCATGCCAAAACTAGACTCAACCAAAAACTGGACTGAATTTTATAGAGAATTTTATACAGCAGCCAAAGAACACAAGGGTCTGTCTGAAAACTGCTAAGTAAAAATGATGCATTCCAAATAATCAGATGAACAATGAATTGTTAAAAATACTTTGTCAAATAAAATCCATGAAATACTCTTGGTTCATGCTCACATTTAACAGACCATTTGGGTGCCAATAAATGTATTCTAGCAGTGGGAGACATCAACATGCAATTCTGATTGGCTGTGAATCCTTACATGCTACTCTGGGCTCATTTGGCCTTGAACTTCCATGAAAAATATTACAAAGAGCAATACCATATACCTTCAATGAGATAATTATCTGGAATTAATTTCAAAGATTAAAGTGAGAGACTCTCATTAAGTATATATAATGATCTTGTCATTGAATAGGGCTTACAGAAACAGGGAGCCCTGTTTATGGTGAAGACTGCTGTACTATTTTGATACTCACTAGTCCCACTATAGCAAACAATAATGATGAGCAACTTAATTAAGGACAAATTAATAATAACAACAGTGGGGAGAGGCCAAACATTTGCTGGCGTGAGAGAGCAAGGCAATACATTTTGTTAAAATGAACATTTGAGAGCATGAAATGCATTGGGCCGCACATGTGCATTCCAGTGATAATCTCCCACTTCCATATGGGGGTTGTGACCCTCTCTGGAGTTCAGCCTTTTGCATCTGATAATAAACATACATTCCTGTCACAGCATCTCATCAAATTAAAAAACACAAACCATTACCACGCGTGCTCTGGGAAGTGTGTTACGCTGTTTCGTTCGGCTGTGATTTCTGAAACATGGCACAAATTCAGCTTAAATCCCTTTCAATGGCTTAGACATTAGGTATGTGTGTTATTTGAATGTACACAGATAATGCTGACCACAGGTTATTTTGATATGATTAATTATGGAAGAGACATTGAGGTAGGAACAGCAACAGTAAAATGGAAAATACTTCAAAGAGACTTGCAGGTTTGTGACTCTTCCTGGTTCTGGCTCGATTAGGTCTAGGTTAGATTAAGTCTTCTGCCTCGGGATGGCCATCTACGGGCGCAATCTCCGGCACGGTGTCCGGTCTCCTGGAGGATCTGCGCTCCGGCTGTTTTGGTGGGAATGATTCATGCCTGCCACACTATTGGGGCTGAAGAACTTGGATCTTTCCCATCGGAGAGGAATGGAGAAATACAGAAGGTGGGATCAACTTTCATTAGCGTTCCCATAAAAAAACGATATATTCTGTAGAAAGCACAATGCACGCTCCTTACTTGTTGACAGGACCGACGGCTCGCCTTAATTTCCTGTTTCAGGGGTAACCTTTATACACAATTCAGGCAAATACCATCGCGGAATTATCGAGCTGTGCGCATGAATAATTGAAAGGTCTGCCGTCTCGACGGCTTGTCTGCACCGGACACTCACATGTGGATGACCGACAGCAGAGGGCCTCGCTGTTGAGTCCATCAGCGTCCAGAGGTAGGCGGGCGGGAGGACAAAGGAGAGGCCGTAGCTCGGGACGTGAGGAATTCTCCAGCTGCCGAAATGCCAGTGAAGTCCGTCCGGCTCCGTCTGATTTAGTTTCACTTCTCTGAAGCCGAGTTCAAAGCGCGCCTCACGCTGAGGTGGGAATTGACTTGCTGGAGAGATCCTCTCTGAACCGTGGCCGCTGGTTTCATCCTCGCCGACGGGAATGGCCGGTATTAAAACACCCGAGATGGAGGCTGTGTACACCTGCCCTCTTCTCCCCGCAGCAATCAGGACTGTTATGAGACACATCCTATCTCCCGAGGGACTTTTAATTTGCTTAATGGGTCATATTATCCCATTTTATTCTACCGCCATTTCTGTTCTAATCCTACCCTCTTTAGACTGCCTGTCTAATCTTTATGGTGTGTTCGCTGTGACAGCTTTTCAGTTTAATCGTTGCGTTTCTGTCTTTTCAGTTTCCTCCGGGGAGACATTAGCTTTCTCTTATTTAAGACGGTGACAGTCAGGAAACAATTATGATTACCAACAAATGGATGAATTATGTCTCCACTCGAATATAACAGGATACTACAAAACAGCAAGTACAAAGCAGGAAATTGTCGGGACAATTAACAGAATAAGAAAAACAAAACCCCCGCTTGGTTTGTGCAACTTGTCTTGTTTTATCTCAAAAGTTCAAACATTCTCATCAATCAAGCTGGCCATTGATCCAAACAGCCCTCAGCAGGTATCCATTTTGTGATTCTTCTCCACAGTTTGTATAGTTTGCTTTCTCCAGCGCAATCATTTCTCCGGGAGACGTTTGAAAATCATGGCAGAACCCCTAATGACAATGCTGGTACCTTGTGTGTTTTCACAGTCATAATTTTACGCTCAGAAACCCCGTGGAGGCAAAGCCACAAACACAGCCCGACGTGTGGTCTCTGAGCACTGGCTGCTTAATTAACTGAGCAACATTTAGAGAGCAATATATGCCCTGCTGTTCTGCTTTGTGGGCTCAGGGTCTTCTCTTTTTGCATGAACAGAGCTCCGGAATCACAATGACCACTTTATTTTGGTTTTAAAAATGCCCCTTCGAAAGCCAACTGCCGCACCGTCTGAAACACCATTGTACAGAAGGAAACCTGTCAGCAGGCTGCTTGCTGCATTCAAACATTTTTCATTTTTCTGTGTGTTTTTACCAACGGGCATTTGAAAAACTTTTTTAATAACTTTTTTGTGCCTCTTGCAGTTTGCATGCACTACCTCCAATCTCTCTTTTATGCTTGGAACAATGCTCACAGTGTGAGAAGAAGCTGGGTTGGGGTGGTGAGTGGAATGGCGCCTGGCCTCTGAAACACTTGACTTCTCTTTGTCTTGGCACTGGAAGGGGGACCCACTGAGGCCTCAAGAGATCGGAGATACGCAGAAATGGCTATGAAGACTGACTTCACAATCCCTGTTGTAGAGGGGGGGGGATTGTGGGAATGAGGCTCCTTACACAACTCAGGAAATCAATTTAGCTCCAACATTTGTACAAGCTAAATTCTCCAAACATCTCCTATAAACAGCCGACAGGGCGCACTGTATTGAACAAAAGCTTGTGTACAAAGGCGTCCCTTTAGAGCAGCGATGAATCACGTGGACCCCTACCGGTACTCCACACCAATTAGAGTTCAAATGTTAATTAATGTGCTATTTAACTCACTATTTGAGTGTGTACGCTTTTGCTGTCCATGACTTCTCAATGACCCTACAGAAGCTGGATTTTTCTACAGAAAGCACGGGGATTCTGCTCACACTGTAATGAGTAGGACACAAAGAGTTGCCCGATGGAACACAAAATTAATTAGACAAGGTTTTAAGAGAGAAGAAAGGAAAGCAACTAGGACCGGCTTGGAATGTTGCGCGAGGGGGGTTCCTACGCGGTTGCCGAGTGACACACGTTTACAGAAAACCTTTTCTCAAGACCGGATTAGGAAGGCCGTGTGTAAACTGTCGCACTAAACAAACAATATGATAAATACTTTTTTAGGTATCAGTAAACACATCTGTTTCTCAACATGTTTGTGTATCAATACCTCAGCCGTGTTTCCCTCTCATTCACAAATTTGCTAAATGCTACCAATAATTGCGCATGCATGTAGTTAAGTGATTGCAAATTGCAATATATCTGAAATCAAGCATGAGCCATATGGTCTGTATTTGTGAATTTCTATCCTGCGTTATGTTAGACTAAGTAGGTAAGTGCATTCTTAAGTAAGTTAAGACAAATATGAGAAAAATACAATGTGACAACATGAAGCCAAGCTTTTTTTTCAGTGTGTTTCCTCGAGAACGGTAGGGACAGCCAAGGCGGCCTGAGTCATGTTTTATTATTATTCTTATTTGAAATATCGTGCAGGCATGCACTGCCAGTCAGTTGGAGTGGGAGTTGATGAAACAACACAAATTTGGTTCTGGATCCAGGATGTTCATCTAAAGTGGCAGTGCATGGTTTTCCTGGCCCTTGGCTCCGTTACGGGCAACGAGACACGTCTGGGCCGGAGCCCTGCTTTACCTCATCGCCCGCGGTCTGCAAATTCCTCCAAGCGACCGCAGTGCCGATCCCAAAACCCGGCATGCATGGAACCCATTAGGACTCTCATTGGTAAGGAAACACACACTGTATGATGCAAAACATGACCACAAACAACATTGGCTGGGGTTGCCTACAACTACGTATCACACACAGACGAAAACAGACCTACGGAGCAGATGTTTGCATTCTTGCATAAGTAAAGTTACTCCAATGTTGCTGTTTTCTCAAGTGACAAACAACAGAAGAAAATTTTTAAAATTTTACTTGACTCTGGGGAGAGGTGGGGTGAGAAAATGCCAAGATACCAAAAAGCGCACATGAAAAATGAGCTTAAAAAACAAGGCCATATGGGGGCACACCAAATTTTCATAGAATGGAACTAATCTTCAAACCCATTATGTTCATGGCTTGTTAATGGAATCCAGACCAGGCGATAATGTTTGTCTGCTAGTTGTCCACTCTGGAGCTCCCCTAATAGAGAATACAGGTGACTGGGTAAAATGTATAAATTAGGAATAGAATGCTAAAACGAGATCAAACCAACACTGGCTCGATCGAGCAGCAAATGGCTCGATCCGCACTTCAAGTCAACACTCTTGAATACTTAATCGTTCCTTAATTCATGCGGTTTATAAAATACTATAGAATACATATACAATTAATATGTAAAAATGGCTGTGGCACTTTGAGTAGTAGATGTAGATGTTCTTCAAAGTCAAATGGCATAATGACCGCAATGGTGAAGCCGTACTTGCGATTCACGATTAGGAATTTACAGTAAAGGCAAAGAAGTCTTTCCTGGTGTCAACAGGCAGATATAAGCCTTACAAACCTAGGCATAATGTTACTCAGAGCTGCAGCAACCTGACATGATTTGACCTTGCCCTCCTGCCAGGAAAGACAATTTGAACTTGACTTTTATCTCCCTTTCATTAATGTGTCTTTTCCTTCTCTGCTCCAGACCAGTAGGGCATTGAGTCACTATTTGCAATATGGCCTCAGGGCATAAGATATTATGACCTGGTGTTGAGCCAGTGGAATTGTGGGAAGTCTTTGGTGATCAGCTCAGCCAGTACATTACGTCTCATCCAGTGAAATCATCATAAGGATAGAAAAAAGAAGAAGAAATGAGCTCGACCAATCAGCTGAGCTTTTCAGTTTCATCACATTCAGCAGTGTCCCCTCGGAGAAAACACTCCACCCAATTCAGTCACACAAGGGTCACACTAGGGTCTGGAGTAATGAATCCTGTCTTCAATGATAACTCCCTGAATTTTGCTGACTTGTCTTTTGCTGCCCTGGAGCAGGTTCTCAGCATTAAAATGTGCTTGACTGTCATTTTTACTGAATATCTGCTGCATTTAGCCCTGTTAGATACAACACACACTTTTATGCAGGATTTAGTATTATTCACTATTATTAATCAGACATTGTAGTAACAGGCATACTCATACAATGAATATAATACCATTATGAATAGGGAATTATGTGTCTCTGGGGAAGATTTAGCCATATTAAACCCCCTTTAGAATAAGCCAGGAGTTTACAGGGCCACAAACTGTTCAAATACTGTATCAGGAGAGATTTACAAAGCCAAAGCAGAGTTGAAATAAGGATGATGTGTGCATAAATCGGATTCTAGATTCTAAATACCAGGATTTATAGCAATTTCAGCTCAACATGGAGCACGTTTCATCTCAGTTTAACTTATTCCTTAAAAAACAATGAGGCACAACGGGATTGAAAAGGAATGTCAAACAATCTGATGTAAATTTTACATTTATTTCCTTTCATCGACTATCACGTTACATCTCTTCCTGCCTGGCAACATTTGAAACAATATGACTATTTTGATATTCGCACCAAAGTAAACACTGGGACCAAAAGAACTTCAGAGGGCAATATCTATGTTATTAATAACGGATACGTGATACCTCGCAAGCAATTGCCTTCCATGAAAGGGAATACAGCTGGTACAACTTACACAAAAACTTTCATAGCTATATGCGGATTGTTTTAATAACCATTTGTGCAGCAGGTATGCCTAGCAAAGGTCAGTGATCATGCTGGACCATTCCATATCGTCCTTTAAAATGGGTCATGGGTCTCCATTCCAAATGTCTTTGTCAATGCACAACATACAGTAGTCTACAGTATACAGCTGAATGCAAGTTAACATGTATGCTGAAGACACAGACTGGCGATGAGATGAAGCCATTGGGAAAAACAAATATTTTTTCCCTGGTTATGGCCAATAAATCCACCAGAAATGCTTTGAAATTTGATTTCATGCTTGGTCCAAGCACCTGCTCGACATCTTTTTATACCAATTAATGTGGGAATGCTAATCTGTACTTTCGCCAATAATTCCTTTTCTCACTGATTGTGCACAATGGTCCACTTAGCCTTTGGAAGATAGTGCCATGACCAGAGATATCAAAAATGAATATATAGAAAAACATCAGTGCATATGTTTGAGAAGTGCAAGTTTGTAAGGGATAGCCACACATATTCCCTTATATCAAAAGAAAAATACCCAATGAGCTATACAAGCCAATGAGCTATATTAGGCGCTCTACAACCTGGACAGATAGATTTTATGGGACTCCTTACCTGGACAACTTCACAGGGGCTAGCCCGAAATAAGAGACGGTGGAGCAGACGTGGCTCAGAGAAGCTCAGAGCACTCTGTTTAATGGGCAGGTGAGACTGACGTTTCAACATCAAACAACGTCTTCCTCAGAGTTTTCATCAAAAATTATTCCCTTATTTGTCAATGTTTTAATGTTGCGGACTCTCCTAAAAGTCATTTTCTTCCCTCCACAATTCACTCAGCCCATCTTGGAATGTTCAATGAATGTCAGAGGCTTTTAACTAGCAAACGTTGAAGGTGGCCTATCTTTCTTTTCAGACCTCTGTATATATTAGAGAGACAGAGAGGAGAGCACAGGCTGCAAAAATGAAGAGGCTCTCGGGGGAGAATGATCCAGTGACGCCGAGCTCACCCAGGACTGAGGTCAAATTAATCTGGAGGATATAAACTTTTGGGAAACAAGAAATGGTGTGTCACTGAAGCTTTACTTGCACAAGATGGGGTCAAACAGACACTCGGTAAAGGCTCCGTATGCCTCAATGGGCTATAACAGGGGTGTCCAACCTTATCCAAAAAGGGCCAATGTGGGTGCAGGTTTTTGTTTTAGTCCAGCACGACCTTTATAAGTATAAGCAGGTGTCTTAGTGCTAGGCTAAATAAACTCCTGCAATTTTCGTATAAGATTGGACCCCCCTGGACCGTAACATAGTTAATACAGTTCTACTGGTTCCCAGCGGTACTGAGGCAATCGATTTCCTCAAAATTAAATCCCGGTGCAATTTGCTATTGCTTTGAAACGTAATTCAATATGTGGGTGAAGCATTCCTGTGGCCAACTTTTACAATGAGAGTTAGACTTATGCTTCAGTTGTGCAACTCTAGACTGTGTTTCCGAAGAATAAAAAACAAGTTGCCTAGCAGTGGTATTTATTTGTGAGTCAAATATACAGACTCTAGGAAATGATTCCTACTCTGTAAAGAACAGGGAGATGTAGTACACTCATCTGCTATGGGTTGTGTGAAGAAATTCATGGAGCATCAAGGGAAATTCACATCTTAAATAACAGGCACCTACGTATGTTTGTCACATCTTTAGAAATCTGATGATATCTTGAGGTCGATCTTAAGTGCAAGCTGACAGGGAAATTACATTAAAAAAAACAAAGCTACGGTCATTACCTCTTTTAAACTGGTAATATTCACACATCCATGAAAAGGTTCCCTTGTTCTTATCTTAATGGGCTTAAAGGAGGAGCGCAGGTCAGTAGGGGTTGTGTCTGTGGGAGATGAGGTGGGTGAAGGCAGAGCTGAGGTCAGTGCAGGCCGGAGCTGTGGAAGACTGATGGGTCGGCAGTGAGCCTGATTCAAAGGCTTAGCAAGGTCACACGAGGGTCCCAACAAATACTGAAGTATGAATGCAAATCAAAAACAAATGTGGATTTTGAAACGGACTGAAAGTGTTCTTGTTCATATTGGAAAACCGGCAGATTTTTGTGAAATGTATCCTGTGAACAGTTTTCTTTAACATTTGATTCTGTACAGAATATCTAAAGGTGTATATTTCTTACTTAACCCTTGTATAGTCTTAAAATTCTGTATATTCCCCTAAGGGTAGAAAATGACCTGCCTTCACTAAACCACTAGAATAAAGCAGCTTAATTTAATTAATTGATTTTGCATGAAGAAACAACCTATCACTCATTACAAACTTTGTCATCAAATTTCAAGTTGGAAAAATATAATTTAGGGGGTTTTCTTTGCTGTTAAACAAAGTAGTGGGTCATTTCTGACCCGTAAGACCACACAAGGGTTGAAAGATTAGCTGTAAACTGTAAAATGATCAAGATACCTCAATTCAGTGTCATATTGACTGAGAGTACTATTTACTGCTACTTGGACATGTGTTTATGGTAAACAGTTGTGTAATCTTGATTCTGCGAAGTCATAAATAAAGGACAAGAAGGTCTCTGTAAAATTAAATAAAGAAGAAAATGGATCCAGCTGTTACTTATGCCATGACCTGATAAGTCCTGTGCTGATGCCTTTTACAGGGGGAATACTGCAAGGTTGTGCAAAAGCTATAAAGCAACCGCGAACACGGAACAATCCGAACTTGGGATTTATTGGCCACTGGGCTGTTATTTATCATTCTTGCCAACCAAAATGCAGATCTAGTTCAAATCCACAACTCTTGACATTTCATAGCAAAGCTATATCAATAAACTTTAAAATTACATTATCAAGAGGCGAGACTGTGAACTGTCTATCACATTGAATTGACCTGTTTTCACGCAAATCCTCATGAATCAGTTTTAACCAGGAAGGGCTTGCACCCCCTCCTGATCCAAACCCTCCCCTCCAGCACAGAACCGCAGAGTTGTGGGCCGACTTTGGGGCCAATCTCTGGGGCCCGTTCCAGCTGGCCCACCCTACAGCTCAGAGGCCCACCACAAATTTCATCACGTACTGTACCATAGAGGGGTCACGGGACCAGTAAGACCTCTCTCAAATCAGCCTGGTTTGCAAAACGCTCAGGGCACGGGCTTGTCAGAGCTGATTAATAACAGGGCTGGTCCTGGCCAGCAGACAGGCGGGATGCCTTGTATGACCCGAGGACAGACTGTTCATCAGCGAGAAGAGACTACCACAGGAGGAGAACCTGCTGAGAGGAGCTCCACTTTCTCCCATCTGCAGAGCAGGATGCTGGTCGGTTCACGTGAGGAAAAAAACGATTTATGCAAGAACGACATGTATGCACCCAGAATGACGTGAGAATGACTGAGGTCAAAACGGCTGGGTGCACCGCGTTGATGTGTTCCCTATAACCCGGCTACCTTGCTAGGCCCTCAGCGGGGGGAACTTTCACGGTGATCGACGCGAGGGATTAAACGCATCTGCTTCCAATTCAGGTATGAGGCAAGCACAGTTTTCCAAGGTCACCTGGCTGATTGGCTTTCCCTTCACAAAACAGATTTCAGGTCATATTGCGCAATATTCCAAGAATGTGTCGACAATGGCGTCTTCTGGACAGATGGGTCAGAACAGAACGTCCTTTTGAGCTTTTCAACAGCAGGAGTGTACTCAGATTACCCATTTTGTGACTTTCACCACAAACCCAAACAGGCAGTAAATTGAAATGAAGAAAGCCCTGTACAATTGCGAATACAATCATTCTATGTTACCTAAGAGTATTAATTGCTTTTGATATGATAGCAGTCAATCTTTGAATCATTTCACTCAAACACAGCAGAGAGATAATGCACAAAATTCTTAAGTAATTATTAGCAAGTTAAGAATCCACTTGCTGGGATTTCTTGCGTCTGAGCCAAGATTAGCGTTACACAGACACAGACTGGAGTGCTCAGATGGCCGCCACACTTTCAAAGAAGCCAGACACTGGCAGTCATCTGCTTCCATTTCAATTCTGCGCTTCGTTTCAGGCCTGTGTTTACACACTGTATGATACACTGTCTCTCCTGTCACGAGGACAGCGGGATCTTACCTGCTATGCAGAGGCCGAATATACTGAGCAGCACCAGGATGTAGAGGGAGACGATGGCGTACTTGACGGCTGACAGCGAGTCCAGGTGGGCGCAGCAGCTTTCAGGCTTTCGTCTCCTCTTGGAAGAGCTGGCTGCAAATAAAACCGCAGAAACAGCATGAACAGGAGGAAGAAGAGACCTCAGGCTTTTTCCAATCGCTTATTTTTAACTCCTTAGCGTCCTTTCCTAGCTCCTAGCTCTACCCGTCGGAGAACGCAAGGAAAGAAAGCAAGGAATAAATGTGAGGACGGAGGTATTGAGAAGACCGGAATTAGAGAAACGGAATGTTCTTGCTCTTTCAAACGTCAGTCTGAAGCCGTGTCAGTCAAAGACGTGGCAGATGGGGAGAGGTGGATCCACAGGACGATCATTAATACATCAGGCATTGTAAAAAAAAATACTTCCGCAAAGAATGCACTCGTGTTTCCTTGCTCAAGAATTCTTTGGGAGCATCCTAGTGTAACAACAGAGAGAGGGTGCCTGAGTCCGAGGTGGGATCTCTCACTCAAACACAAAACAATGTTTGTTGAACAAACGCGTCACCAGTCAGCTAAAGGCGAAATCACTCCCAGCCAAGGGCAATGACGTACTTCTGAATTGGATGGTCATGGTTACGTCATCAGGGACCGTTCTCGTGGTAACACGCTACGAGCCTTTGCTTTCACCGCACCTCACCGTGCTTACTAGCGAACTAGCTGAGCTAACCCTGCTACACTAGCTCCTTCAAGGAACATTTAACGTGTTGGAATGTTCTTAAAGATGGCGGAACTCGATTGAGTTCTGGGTCAGGTGAGGACTGAGGAGACATGGTAGGATAAAATAAGTGATTGGAACGAGCCAAAAGAGACACGCAGATATTTCATCCAGAGACCTTTTCTTTGGTTTGGAGGGCACAATTAACTTGTAAAATATATAAGTGTTCTTGTCAGAATTCAAGCCAAATTCAAGGGCTCCCTGGTGTGTGTGGAAAGGGAACAGGGGCCAGCTAAGAAAGTTATTTATTATTTTCCATTGCAGGTCCTTCCTCTGTATCTTATTAGATATACGCTCAATGTATTAAACAAAATGTCTGGGCAGCCATAAACTCACATCACACTGTTATTTGGGTTTCAGCCTTAGTTACGGGTTTCCTTCCCTGTCAATATCACTTCCACACTGCTAGTGCAGTGATTCCAATAGGTGGTCCGAGGCCAGGATCACTAGGGGTTGTTCTTGGGATTCATAATATTTTCAGGACCGGTCAAAATTGACTGTTCCCACAAAACACAGTCATGACTACAGCAATGTGCCGATTCACTAAATACACCTCTTCAGTTGGGTAGTCTAAATTGTATACCAACATTTGTTTTCACACAGTTACATTTCCTAGTCTAAACTTTCTCTCATGCTTGTTATGTCTATGAAGGTCAGTCAAAGGAATCGGGACTGAACAAAACTTGCATGAAACTTATCCAATATACAGTATATACTTATACCAACCTTTTGATTGGTTCAATCATATTAATGATTGGCAGATAATGGTATCTATATGGTATCTATATAATAATTTTGTGTAGTGAAGCACCATTATCCTATTGTGAGAAAGAAAAAGGCAGAACAATAAGTGAAATGAAATTTATAAAACCCACAGCAGCCTTTTTGGCAAGATAATCTTTCCCATGAATCATAACCCTGCAGACACATCTCAGGAGAGTATATAATTTCATTAGATTTTTTTGTTTTATTTAATAAACCATCTGAAGAGCAGCTTTTTTAAAAATGTTTTTTCATGTTCATTTACCAGTAATGATTGTTACATCAGTATTAGAATGTTCTGTTAAGAACATTCTAATCATATTTGTGATCTTTCATCTTAAAGGGTTAAAAATAAACATTTAAAGCAATAAACATTTCTGTCAGCAGAGAATCAGCATTTGCTCTTCTAAAGCCACACTCCCAGGAGAAATTGCGCAGTATTGCCATTCCCTGACCAAGATGCAAACCAGTGAACAGCTACTGTACAATCTTCCTCATCAGAAACAGGCTTGACTTGAGATAGCATTTTTTGTGGAGCCATAGGCGTCCGCTAACATTGGTCATAAGACGTGATTAATCATGGCTCCCTCTCTTTCCATAGTAACAGTAGGGTTGGTGAAGCCTTCAGCTCAGTCCCCATTGAGAGTGGATCTATAAGGCTATAAGACACGCCGTTCCATAAACATACTTCTGCCTTCTCCGCAGCATGGCTCCAATTGTCCCAGGACCGATGATGTCATTTAATCGGAGACAGGATTTCTTTTTTCCTTTTTAACTGCACACAAGCTGCAGGGCTGAATATTGTATTAACCTTTCGAGAGCCGCGAGGAGTCAAGGCTCTCACAAAATGAAACCCTACCAAGGGGCGGGTACTCACCCTTTATTCTTCACAAAGGCAAAGGAGAACACAGCTGCTTTAAACTCAGAGGGGAAAAGGAGTTTTCGCAAACAGCTTTGCAGGCGGCACATCAGGCCACTAGTAGCAGCCACCTGGCCAATTACTTTTGGAAATGCAGTTAATGTACAAAATAAATAAACAGAACACTTACTAGATCTATTCTTAATCAGATACGGCATATTATTGCTTGTTTGCCGAACAATTTAACAAATCCTTTCCCATGGAATATTTTCCCTGCTATATAGAGGTGAAACAGAGATTTTAACATAACATATTATGTCAATACTGCAAGTCTTTGCTTTAAATGTATTTACAACTATGGTTTATCTATAGTTTGCGTGGGTTTACAAAGGATACAGAGGTCTACACACATGAGGCCTGGATCAGCTCCATAGCTGAAACTGCAACCTAACTCTTATTGAATGTGCCAATGAGAAAAAGCTTGTTGTACACTCAAGTGGTTCTGGCACAATATGTGCAATGAGTGTGAGAAGCACTGGCCCGAGGTGAGATCTCGATCACGATGACCTGCTACGAGGCCTCCCCTTCTCTCTACCTCACTGAAGGGATGGTGGGTGAATATGCACATTGTCATTCAGCAGATCCATTGAATTGTTTACACAAACATGGTGCCATCTGCATCCCACATTCAGCCAGCCAATGTAATACAGGATGTAAGGTACAATATTTACCTTGCTACACATCACTGAAATTCACATGAGTCAATAAGCACCACACACCCGCTTGACATCATCCAACTTTGAGCTCCAGGGCTACAGACTAAATCGTGTGGAACAGCTTCTTCTTTTAGAAATGCCACCAACATTAAAGCATGAATATAACAAGACTTAGCTGGGAGGCCATTCTCTCGGTTTGTGCTTTTTTACTTACCAAAGATTTTGCATGGGGTTTATTTTCAAATGCTAATTTCTGACCCTAAAAGCCAGAAATTAATTTCATGCTCCACTCAGTTGTATAAGTTAAAATTGCAACTGCAAGGTATACATCTGGCTTTTTTCGAAGGAAACCTCCAGGTGCCCTAAAAAAGTAACATTGGCATTGTTCAATATCCACATTTTTTTTGCGTAGCATTAATTTAAGGAACTTCACTGCAGTGCAAATTGCAGAGCACATTTCAGTAGAGTGCAAAGAACTGAGAAGAGAAACAAGAGCGCAGAGGTGTGAGAAGCGAGCACTGTCTCTTGTATTAAAGACAGTGGCTGCATCTGAAATTGCATACTACATACTACGTACTACACACTACGTGTATGTATACTATCATTCAGCATACAAAAGATCGATATGAGTAAGAAATAAGATGGATTTTCGGACATACAGTACTACGTCCTTTCATAAATGCGCACATTAATGACGGCAGCTAGTTGCTGTGACTTTGTATAAGGAAAATTTTCAATGTGATTTTGAATGCAAATATAACTGTTTTATATCATTTTAGCTACTTTCTGCTAAGCATCTAACACTTATATTTAAATTGTTCAACTTTTTTGACAGCATAGTGTCCAGTGTTCACATACTATTGATATTTCTATGGTTTTGGACAAAGTAATGCTGTGTTCCCTCCTAATCTACAGTATATTCCTGGATGTGTATCTAGGAAAGATCTGCTTTATGGAAGAAGCACATCTTGCAAAATCATAGTCTTCTGTTTCTTTTACTTCCCTTCCAAGCAGAAGTATTCTTCTAGCAGAAAATAGGTGAAGGGTTAGAGGTATGGAATATACTGCATGTTTGTGTTATAATATACTTGCTGTTTAAGGCAAGTTTCTACAAATCTCAGACCCTTTCACATCCCATAATATGACCTCAACAACGTACAACCATGGGTCATATTTCACCTATTTTGGTTTATGTTCCAAAATGTTGCACATAAATCTCTATATTTAAAAAAAAGTACAAGGAGGCAGTCTCATATCATAACTGCATAATCCTTCGAGTGTGTAATTCCTAGTACTCAAGGAAAAGCAATATGAAATGATAAACAGCCTTCAGGCTTCATGTAATACCCAGACCACAAAATATGAAATCCGGCTCTCATTAGCATCATCACGACTGCAGTGCTATAACTTATGGACAAACTGCAGGAGCTGCACTGTCTTTGTGTGGCTGGGTACACAGAAGTCTTTCAGCCATAAATCACTACCCCTGCACTCAGTGCAGATGATGAACTGAACCAGTAGTCCGGTTCAGAGGACGCAGGTACATGACTAGGGTGCAAGAATGCTTACATGCTGTCTGCAATATTCCTATCAGGAACCGGCTCGTACACTTGGGCGATATGGCTACAGCTGGAGCAAAGGACCTCATTTATAACAGCGGGCGGCCTGTAGCGTAGTGGTTAAGGTAAATGACTGGGACACGCAAGGTCGATGGTTCTAATCCACTATCCGCAAGCCCTTGAGCAAGGCCCTTAACCCTGCATTGCTCCAGGGGAGGATTGTCTCCTGCTTAGTCTAATCAACTGTACGTCGCTCTGGATAATGGCAATAATGTAATGACATACTGCACCATTGTACCTGCCCCAACCTTAGCCCCCAACCCTCCAAAGAAAGCATGTGCTTAGACTAAAACTAAATTGCAAGTCAGTCCAGCAACATATTTAGCCCTTTTTTGTTTGGGGTGACACTTTGGTTTAACGCTGCATTCGTTAAGCTCAGAAATACAGAACTGCATCCTCAGTTTTTGGAATGTCTGTCATAGCGCCAGATGTGTGTTTTATGGTTAAGCGATGGTTCACAGAAATGCCTGAATTCCAGGATATAGGCACAGTTAAGGGGGCAGAGCTGGGTCATGCTCTCTTATCTCAGCAGAACCCTTTAGGCACAGCTCATAACTTCACACCCTCTCCATCTGAGTGAAATGATGGCTGGCCTGATCGTTGAGTGTAGAGTGTGAAGAATATAATAACAGGCATTCACAGGGCATACCTATTAGACCCTCAGCTCTGAAACAGCATGCTCACACTGTCAAAATCCTGTCAATTCAATTCAATTCAATTCAATTCAATTCAATTCAATTCAATTCAATTCAATTCAATTCGATTTCTTTTGTATAGTGCTTTTCACAGAAGACTGTCACAAAGAGGCTTTACAGAGTGAATTAAACATATCAGCCCTAAGCCCCCAAAAGCAAATGAGGTAAACCACTCCTCTCTTAGGGGAGAAATCCCTCAAACAGTGGAGGAAAAAAAACTCTCAGATGGGAGGAAATCTTGGGAGGAACCCGGCTATAGGGCCATAAAACATTTCATTGTGAATGAGGGGTGAGGTACAACAGTATATTCCAAATGTATTAGTATGCAAACGATGCCAAATAAACTACATGTGGAATTGGGAAGTTTGGTGCAGTTAATCGGACAGTAGCAGTTTGGAAGGTTGGTTTGATCACTGTGATGTTAACCTTGAGTGTTCAAACTGGATTGTTGTGAATATCCAGTGTAAAAAATAAAGATACACGTAAACTTGAGTCATTCTGGAATGTGGGTACAGGTGTTACCTAAGGGGAAAAAAACGAAGGTATTAAATCAGAACCGTACCTTCTTCGCACAGATTAAGCTTGGACAGGTTCCTGCTGTTCATGCCTTCGTAGCCCTCCTCGTAGAAGGATCCATTCTCATGCTCCTCATATGAGCTCAGGTACATGGCCTTATTCTCCATCGGAAGACTGCCAAGCCAAAGAGGAACACAAAAAAGACCATTTCTCAGGATCCTGGTACATTAAATCTGATGCATTTCACCTCAGAGCATGACCCGAAAACCACCAGCACAAACACCAGCCAGGTGCATGAAAAGTATTGAAATGACAGATCTAATCCCAATCCCCCAAGGAGAGGGTGATGTATGAGCAATTACCCGTTTCCATGGAGCTGCTCTTAACCACAATCACCAGTCTATCCAATGTAACTAGAGTCATTTTCATAACACTCAAACTGTTTGGCAGCCCAGTGCAAATCTTTTGTGTTGAATACAGCAAAAAAATTAATCCATAAAAATGCCACTTTCCATCTATATTTTCAATGTCGTTTTGGATTTTTCCCTCCTTTGTATCTCCCGAGAACTCCGCTGACATGTATCACCACTTATTTAAGGGAACAGAAAACACAATAAAAACATAACCCATTTTTGTTGGCAGGACACATCTAATGCAGAAAGACTTATTTTGACCTATTAATCTTCATTTTTCACTTGTGTTTATAGTGATGAGTCCAGCTCTCCCCCGAGACAGGTATTTCTTTGACTTTGGAATGCGTGCTGGACCAACTCCATGAAAAGCAGATGTTTACGTAGAAATATGAAGATATTTTACACACATCGGACTCTGTTTTTCTGCATGCTCCCAGTGGGATTTTGTTTTTAACCCAAAAGCCCAGGACAGGCCCAGCTGAAAACTCTGTTTTTTATGGACCGCGGCCAGGGCTTAGCAGTATGTAACACAGGCCGAATCTCTGTTTGCCAGTTTTTTCGCAGATGAGCTCTAATGAGAGTAGAATGAGAAGAATAAGAGAAAATGATGGAAAACCAAATAAAGTGTTTACTGCAGCGAAAGCAGAGTGGTGACTCACGAAATCTGGTACAAGCTTTTACAGCCTTAACCTTTACATTTAATTTAGTTACTTTTACCTAGGATAGGAATCCCTGTGTTGTGGGGTTGACAAGACACCTGTGTTGGCCCTGCTCACTGAATGTAAAACCAGCTATATTTTGATACTAGACATTTTGGCAAGCCCACAAACCTCCTGAGACCCAGGAGAAAAAGAAACTTGGTTTCTGGATGACAAAAACATGTAGCAGTGAAAATATTTTCAAAATATATTTTTATTTTCAATTTTAATTGAGTGTCCCTTATGCTGAGAGAAATACTGCATAGAACTCAAGGAAGCCCAAATTGTATGTCCTTGTTTGAGGGCACAGGGTCTCAAAATGCTAAATAAAAATATGATTCTATATTGATTTGGTTAATATTTATATGCACTTGCAGCAAAATTAACAATGAACTTAGGACCGCCATAATACACGCTAACATCAAGTCTGAAACGAAAACAAAAATAGGAAAACAAAGCGAACACGTGCACTCCATGGGCTGAATTACGAGGAGAAGCCATGGGAAGAATGCAGATTCCAGCCAAATCCTTTTGTGCTGCCCTCTAGTGCCATAAATCAGGTGTGGAATCCGCAGCGAGTAGCCCCACAGAAAACATTCACAGCTGTACGGCCGTCGTCTGCGAGAGACGCTCTCGCATTCCAGCTCCGCTGCCGTCCAGAGGCGTCAGGAGACGACTCAGACCAGTGCGGCGTCAATGCAAATGAGTGCTGCGAAAATTGAACACGCCTGTCTATAACTCCCTGAAGTACAGTTAGTGATGATACCCCACCTAGCCAGATTAGAGGCAGTACAGGGGTGGGGGGGGGGGTTAAAGACAAAGACATTTAGGATAAACTCATGAAACCCTCAAGATGGTTTCCTTGGGATCTGTCACAGCTAATGTAAACAGTGAGGCCTCCAATGGCTGCCCTCAAAGAAGAAGGCCTCTCCGCTCGCATTCTAGAGCAAAACTGAAATGAAGAGTTTGCAAAAGCTCCACATCTTTCAGCTCTGGTCTTTAGTCAAACATAAGACCTATCTGTGCTCAATCTGTGCTTACTGTACCGGCACATGTCCCCATTGTTTTATATGGATATGTGGGGGCTATTGGGAAGAAAGAACCATTCTGCATATTCGCAGGATCATAAATTGCCAGACAGGTTACTCAAACTTGGATATAACATGTATGGCTTGATCCCTACAAATAACAATGTTCTAAAGCGGTCAAAATTAGGTGAGAGCATTTGTGAAAACACAAATGTATTATATACAGCACGCATACACTGTGTGTGTGTGCGTGTGTGTGTGTCAAGTGGACAATTATTCTTTGTCTGAATAGGCTCAAAAAAGTGTGAGTGTGCATGCTGGTGGTTGGGGGTTCTCTTGACAACATACTGAAATTTGATGTATCTTCCAGCACTAATTAGCACGGTCTTTTCACAGAGTAAAATAGAGATAGCATTTGTGTAGCATTGTGCGTGGGATTGTGGGATTGCTCTTCAATGATCAGACATTTTACAAAAGGACATCAAGTCAGACGGACAGAGAATTGTTGAGCAAAGTCATTAAACAGCATTCAATCTGGGCTTTTTCATTACTCCCGACAGGGTCTGCTGGGCTTTTCTGGTCTAGCAGACAGAGCCATTAGCACAGCAGGCTGCTAGGAGACCTGAGATGGCTGCTCATCATTGTCACTGCTCACAGGACTCTGGGAAAAGGCAGGCATCTTCCACCACGACCCATTCTGTTTGTGCGCTCTCTCTCTCTCTCTCTCTCTCTCTCTCTCACTCTTTCGTGCCTGGGACCTGCATATTTTTCTAAATTTCTATTTTTCAACATTCCTTTCAAACTTCAAACTCTTTGTGAGCTTAGAATTAGAAGGTTCTATCCGTGTTCTGAGTGGTTTTGAGCTACTGAGCTTCCAGATTCCAAAGTGAATGGGCTCCAAGCAGATACAACCTTTTACATTCGGCATTTTTTCATATTTTAAACAGTATTTTTGTATAACCTGTCATTACCATTCTTTTTACTTCTTCGATATCATATGAACATAAATTCACTGCAAAAGTTATTTTACAACTTTTACAATGTTCTTGGTGTGCAATATATACAGTGGGTAAAATAGTCAGTGTGGCTAGATTGATGCAGATGGAGGACAAGCATACCCTGCTGGAAAAAAAGTCCAAGCTAGGTTTGTAAACAGCAGGTAGCTGTTCCGAACAGCTCCCACCCCTATATAGCTTAGCTGGTAGTGCAGACCATCTCCCAGCTTGACCTGGTTGACCAGCTTATGGTATGTTTTGAAACAGCTGGTTGAACAGTTATCAGCTCTGACAGTGAACAGCTCATACCCAGCTAGCCCACCTTCATGATGAGCTTGGCCATGCTGGTTGACCAGCTCATGCCCAGCTAGGTCAGCTTATAACCAGCTAGACCAGCTCAATGGTCAAGTGGGCATAGCTGGATTTTACAGCAGGGTATGTTCTTACACTCAAGTTAAATATGCTTCCAAAAGCTGCACTCAGAGTGAGCTCACTGGAAACTGCCCGACTCCAGCGATTAAAAAGGCAGCTGTCACGTTGGAAGTCTCCGCAGGCAACCTCTCTGCAGGCTTGCGAAATCTAACTGAAACCGAGGCGGCTTTTGAGCAGAGCAAAACATCTAGAGCGCGCTGTTTGATCTGCTCCGTGTAATGCGCTGGATGCAAGGTCAATGTCGAGTGCGTGTGGTCTCTCTCCGTGTCTAGTCGAGATATGGCCGGATTGCAATCGGGCATCAGTGACTGCGTTGTTTTGAGAGGAAACCAGTTGTGCATGCAATAATATTACTCCTATTAAGTCATTAGGCACACGGAATCATATCGGTGATGCACTACACTGATAAACTTTAAAATTGACCGCACGAAGACTGTTGTAAAGTCCAGTTTAATATGAGTATATTATGACATATTGTCTCTTCAAAGTACCAAATAGCTATTATTACACCGACCTGTAAAATATAAAACATAAAACAGCCAACTGAGGTTTCCAATCTAATGAAATCTGGCATTTCAATAATCGAATTATTGCCAAATAAGAATGTAGAAAATAAGACATTTGAATTCCAATTTTCGGTATTTTACATGCAGCGCAATTTCATGCTGACACTGTATACAAACAGAAAACTGGAGGCAAGCTCTGAGCAAAGATTGCTCAGCAGTGAAGTGCTTGAAACAAGTGCAATGTATTGCAGCAGCAGCGTTACATGACGATAAACAATACATAAAACATACAAATACTGCCACTTACCTCGTCAGTTGTGAAAAGTTCCACGATTGAATATTAGTACTTCATGATTAATCCTAGGCTTTGTAAAGACGAATATGTTGGGCATATATGATGGATATTAATTCACCACGGAACCTGGAAGGCTTTTTTTGTTTTGGAAACAAAACATAACTAATTATCATTTGTAACAAAAGTTGAACTTCGCCACAAGAGCTGTGCATACGCTCCAGGGCTGCCTAGATTTGTCAGTATAATTTTAACCAAGCCGAGAGAATGTATGGTGTGCACCGTGCGGCGTGTACCCTGGTCTATTCTAATTAGATTCGTATTTACTTCATTGTACAGTATCTAGTTTCCCCGCTAGAACGCCCGTGGCAATGTCCAATAAAACTGCATTAAAAACTTTTATATTTCTTTTAACAAAAGCGCCCTCTACTGGAGACAAAGTTTTACTTTCCTAGCCATACTCTGTTGTGCCAAGTTAGTGCTGTACCAAAACAACCCAGATGGACGCATTGTGTAAACGCACGCGCTGAATAGAATATATTTTACAGACAAGTAATATTTTTTAATATGTAGTATGAATGCAATATTCTTGTTTTGCGCGTTTCCAGATTGATGCGGAAGAGATAAATTCAAAACCAGTTACTTGTATAGGGCTGTTTTTTTGTCGTTCATGACTGTTATTCATGCAAAGGCATACACTCTTTGTCCAGCCATTCAGATAGAGATTAATATACCATTTCATCACAGATCATAAATTGGGGGAATTAGTTGACAAAGAGGATATTTTTCAGAAGGCTGTGAAAGTGTAGTGGTTGATGACAGTAGGCAGTTTATTTCTCCAGCTGGGGGTTACAGATGAGAAACGGTGAATCCCCGGTTTTACGATGTTTGAGGGGAGAGGCAAACAGCTGTGAATACGCAAGGCGCAGGCACAGTTCAGGAGGGAGATGACTAATAGGGGGCAGAGACAGGGAGGGCTGGGAGAGCTCAGTTCATCTTGTATTTTTTTTAAACATTGGTCCTGTGTAGACATGTTCTGGATTGCAAAAATTTGGAAACGTACTAGAAGGCACACAAGACTCGGTTTGCATTTTGACGGGAAGCACATTTCTCGGACTTGACTCTCTGCCTTGTATTATCATTTTAGCGTTAAAAACAGGAAGTGCGTTATGATGGATTAAGGGGTGTAATTTCTATGAGGTTTCATCGTTGTAAATCATTGTCTAAAAACCTAAAATGAACAAATAAAGATCCCATAATCAAGTGGAGATTCACAAGGAGTGAATTACAGAATTCTTTAGAAATATAGGTAACTGACAGTGTTGAAATTAATTCAGAGCAAGCAGAAGGAGTTGAGGAGCCTGAACTTACAGTAACTGGGTGCTGAACATGGCCCTGAAGGGCACCTGAGTGGTTTCCCTTTAAATCTGGATTATTTGGCTATCGAGCGGCTGTAGCTCAATGCTACACTGCTCAGTTAGAGATGGATTACTTACAAGCACAATCAGATCAGGAGAGCCGATTGTCAGCCTTGTTAAAGTGAGATGAGGAGACCTTCATGAGAGCCACAGCCTCACTGATCTCCACTGGTATGTATTGAAACCCATCTCCAGGGTTAGAAGATGTGTCCTGGCTGAAACCTTCTGAACATCTTTAAATAAAGCTTTGCACTTGAATTTACATTACAGTTATTTAGCTGATGCTTTTAACCAAAGCGACTTACAGTTGATTAGACTAAGCAGGGGACAATCCCCCTGGGAAAATGTGAGGTTACGGGCCTTGTTCAAGAGCCCAACAGCTGTGCAGATCTTATCGTGGCTACACCGGGGCTTGAAACATCAACCTTCCCGGGTGTCGGTCATGTACCTACAATGCTACAAGCTGGCTTGTGAGTTACTGTATATGTTGTAAATACATATTCATTAAGTGATAAGTGTAAAAAAAAAATCTGACTGAACTTTTATAGGACTGTGAAGCAGAAAATGCTAACCAATGACACTGCAACATGCCCACTCAAGGGAGCACTCATTTTTGCAGAAATGCACAGAAAGCTAAAAGGGCATCATATCCCGCTAATCATTCACGGGTCACCACAGCTTCGTAGCTTTCAGCGTTTCAGAATGAAACTTCATTTTCTGCATTGTGACCCTTGTTAATCGTGTTGCTGCATCGCTCACACGTATACGGTACCCCTAGCTATGGGTTTATTATTATAAATAACCTTATTTGCCTATTATAATAATGTATTTGCATGACAAGCTGATCAAGAGTAATTTAAATGATGCACATTATCGGCTTGTATAGCTGGATTAACTCTGGTAATTGAGGTTAAGTATAGTGTCTTTCTCAAGCATGAAATAGCAAACTTTGGAATTTAGCCAAAGGTCTTAAATGATCAGCTCTGTCTTATGTCTCACTACTAGTGTAATTAAAAACAAGATAGAAGGACATATGGTGAGAGGCCAAGCCAATAGAACACTAAACCGAATAAATGCATAATTTTTTTTTACTTATAAATAACAAAAAAGTAGTTATTTATAAGTAAATCCTGATAACAATACTGTCAATTGATTTGCTTCATCCTTTGCCTGTGTGGGTGTGTCAGAAATGTAATGTTTATTTTTAATAATAACAACTTTAATGACGCTTTTCATCCCTAGCGACTTACAGTTGATTAGACTAAGCAGGGGACACCACTGGGGCCATGTGGGGTTAAGGGCCGAACAGCTGTGTGGATCCTATCGTGGCTACACCAGGACTTGAACCACCAAACTTCCAGGTCCCAGTGATGTACCTTAGCCACAAGGATACAGGCTGACCCTATTTTCTGAGTTGTTCCCTTTAAGATTTTGCAGATGTTGTAGTTTCAGTCATTGATTATCTATTTTAAATGTGTTGTTACGTTCCTTTACAGGGGCAGTACTAGTGATCTTGGATCCCTGTACTATGTGGTGCTGTATGTTGTTTTTTGACTGAATGTATCTACCTCTGTCATCATTAGGCCTGATTTGGCTGTGTTGTTTTATTATTGCACTAGTTTATTATTATTACCGGTTCATAAGTTCAGGGCTGTTTTTGTTGTCAGGAGAGTTTATTACTATTGAGCCTGTTCTTTTAAACATCCATTTGCTTGTGCTGCCTTTAATTAGTTGTGCATGTTTTCATTGGTTTACAGTGATGCTTCATGGACATATATACCCCCAGGAGGTATTCTCAAGATGCAGTGGTTTCTCCTGACAAAACATAAATTCTAAACCCTTGGTTTTATAATTTCTGTTCTTTGAAATCTGAACAGAGAACTGATTGTATGCATGTCCTGCCACATTGGGTAACATTTCACGTGTATGGTTTAAACAAATACATTGGATTGCTGTATAAAGGCTTTACTACCTTTAACATAATGTATAGTTGTACAGTATAGCTTGTTGTCCACATTGCATAGGACTATCAAAGCAATCCCAAATGTATTTTGTCAATTAAATATTAATGTACAAATTTACTAAAGATTTTAACTTCTTATGTCAAAAACATATTTCTGTGGTTGTATTTAATATATGCTTTGTCTCAAGTCGAATTTTCAGAGAAGTGCATAATCTGCATATCTGAGACTTAATAAAGGAAGAACAACTAATAACATGCACCACAAAAGGTCAGTGTTTGCCTCTTGGCAGTGAAATGTTGGTGCTCCCGATGGTACAATTTCCTTAGATATTGCAGTGGAGTGGGCGGGCGAATTCCTCCCAAAGGAGTGCGCTCTTCCTACTCCTTCCACCAGCACGCACAGATGAGCTACAGGCGTGCGTCACTGTCTGAAACGTGCGCGATATCGCAGGTAAGAAGCAGGCCAGGTTTCCGGAAACATTCAACGGTGCTTCTGTCAGCATTTCATTTAAAAATAACGCGCTGTCATTTTTTAACGAGCCAGGTAAGCATTAAAACGACAACTTTCACAACTAAGTTCTTTTAGTTTCCCTTTTGTTGCTGGGTCTTTCGCGATAACCTTAAGGGCAAAGTATATTGTCCGTGAAAATTTTTTTCAACGTTTAATTCGTTCATTCTTGTCGCTCTTTTGCGAGGCGCCAACTAAAAGGTGAGTTACAGTTTGTTCACTAGATCCTGTTCGAACTCGTATAGCCCCGAATCCGCGGTCGTGGCTAGCGGCTACGGTTAGCGTTACCTTCGCTTTTTGAATGGGACTGCCAGTCATAGACCTACGTCCTGCACGACATTGGAGCATACAAATGCGTCGAGACTACGAACCAAACGCTGTAAAACACACTGTAATGATAATGGCAACGGTGAATGTTATTACAGTAATTTTAAAACGAGTTATTCAACCGACTACAGCAGCCTTCTGTATTAAGGAAGAGTTGATGCAGTAATGTAAATGGCCGCTGGGGGGTATAATTGTACCAGCAGTTTAGTATTCTGTTTGTCTAATATGGCAGGCAAATACACTCACTGAGCACTTTATTAGGTATTTATTAGACTTATTATTTTTTATTTTTTTACACTTATTGGTCGTTTGCTGCTGTAGCCTATCCACGTAGAGTTTTGACGGATTTTGTGTTCAGAGATGGTCTTCTGAATACCACTGTTGTAATGTGTATTTATTTGCTTTTCTGTCACCTTCCTGTCAGCTTTGGCAGACTGGCTATTCTCCTCTGACCTCTCTCATTAACCGCACGTTTTTGCCCTCAGAACTGCTGCTCACTGGATGTTTTTTGTCTTTCACTCCATTCTCTGCAAATTCTATAGACTGTTGTGCATGGAAATCTCAGGATATCAGCAGTTTCTGAGATACTCAAACCATCCTGTCAGGCACCAATAACCATGTCACTTGGATCACATTTCTTCCCCATTCTGTCATTTGGTCTGAAAAACAGCTGAGCCACTTGACCATTTGCATATTGCATTTTATGCATTTAGCTGCTGCCACATGCTTGGCTGATTAAATATTTGCATTAACAAGCTGGTGTACAGGTCTACCTAATGAAGTGTTCATTGAGTGTATATTGTGTATAGTGGAGCATGTCAACTTCCTGATGAAATTCTGTCTTTTTTTTGTTTAGCACAACAACTCTCCTACCTTATAATACAGCCCAACTGGCGCTGGTCCTGATCACGGGTAAAAGGTAAGTCATAAGTCATTTTTTCTTGGGTCATTGTGATGTAAGTACAATAATCTACTGTCCTCCATATCACAATAACATACATCCTCCTCACTCTGCCTTTTTGTTGCCCTCTGTTGTGTTGTTTTGTTGCTGGTGTATTTTATAGTCAAACAATGTACATTTGATTCAAATGAGAAGGGCAGTAAATTTTATGATATTATATTTTGTAATTAACAAATAGTATGTCTGCATTTATTTACAGTGTTTTAGAAAAAGTATGTGCAGAGAAATTGTGGATAGTCTCCACTGACCTTAGGAAAATGGAGGAGCACTTAATTTATATTTCTGTTTGTCAGCGATAGACAACACTTGTCTTTTTTAATAGACAGTGAGTATACCAGAGTCGTTTCCATGGAACAAACCAAAAGGTTAAGGAACACATTTGGAGGGATTCTGGACCATTCCTCTATGCAGATCCTAGCAAGATCCTTCACATTCTTCAGTTTGCGCTTATCCACTGCCCTCTTCAGTTCAGCCCACAGGTCTGGGGCTTGAGATGGCAATTGCAGAACATAAATCTTGTTGTCACTGAGCCATTTCTGTGTGCCTTATGGCAGAGGCAACCAGATTGTTAGCCAAAATTGCATGATACTTGGTGGAATCCATTATACCATTGATATAAGAACCATTGCCCCTGGACCACTGGAATGAAAACAGCCCCAATACATCACTGACCCATCAGTGTGGACATGAGGTGCCTCTCCTTTTATGCATACCGATGCTGTATCTGACCAAAACATTACATTTATGGTCTCATCAGACAACTCGCATTACCTTTGCTCAGTCATAATTTAAATGACCAAATGAGACCAAAATCACTCAATCAAATCAATGTTCTGCAATGGCCATCTCAGGCGCCCGACCTCAATCCAATCAAAAATCTGTTGAATTTAAGTATTTTTTATGGATTGCAAGTCAAGGGTGCCAATAATTCTGGAGCCCACTGAACTGTCCTTAAAATTGAACTGAAACACCAATGTTGTTTTTGTTTCTTAAAGCAGTGGTCTTAACGTTGTCTTATGAAGAGCTGGTGTAAATTGTGATAGATGGAGGTTTTATACAAGAAAACGGACAGCAATTAACGTGTTAGGGGAGCAGAAGGACTCTAATTTGTTCCCATAGACTAGGTAGAGATATGTAGTCCAGTGGAGTGACTGTGACTAATGGGAGTTATTTACTACATTTCCTGTGCTTTTGTGCCCTCTGTTGAAATACTTTTCTCTCTGTTTGGCATTGGCCTGTACATAGTCCTGTGGGACTCAATTCTTGGCAGTGCTGGGTTTTAATCTCTTTAATTATACGAGGAAATTAGATTTTTGTCGTTTAAAATCTCAAAACAAGCGGGTGTTCTGCTGCATGTAAAGGTCAAATAAACAATTGTGCAGAATAAGTTTGTTTCTGTCATTAGGAAATCCGGGGCATTGGTGTTGGGTGTTTTGCTTCTTTAATTTGTCATCTAGTATAAATTTGAGTATAAACAAATATTTATTAGCATAGTTTTCCACTTAATGGTCATTAACTCATTCTAATGTGCGCCATTCCTTGTGTCTGAACATTCTGAATAATGAAAGGGCCTCAAAAGAAATCGGACGAATTCAAAGTTGCCTGTGCGCTATTCGGTTGATTCAGACGGGAACGCATCGATAAAAGAGGCCAAATACACAGCATAGTGTTGAACGTCTACACAACGGTCCTTCTGTGCAAGGTTGGCCAGTGGAGGTTCATTTCACACCAGCTTTCCTCAGTCATTTAAGACCTCATCTTATGCCTGCATGAACGGCGGTGCAGTGCGCTCAAGGGGGTGTTTCCACAGATGTGTCGAAGGAAGCCATTTCCTCTCCTCTAACCTCTCCTGACATTGCAAGCTTAACGAGCATCACAAATTAACCAGCGACTTTGTGTGGTTTGCACACCAGTGATGACATGCTTGGACCTAACTAGATGACAGCTGGTATAGACGGCAAGTTCTTATGAGATTCTTTAGCTTTTTATCAGCATTATAATGGTTCATTGAATGGGCGTTTTCCTGGCTTCTCCAGCTGTGCATCTTTGGGACTGTCAGCTGTGAAGGATTTGGGATTTAAATTGGTATCTAAATTGACAAAATTGAATTTAATTTGAGTTTTTATCATTGATTTTTACAGCAGCAAATCGCCCGTTGTTATTGAGTGTTCAAAAAAAGTGGTCAGATAGGAGATCTGGAAAGTTAATTTCTGCAATAACATTTCTTACATTCTGCTATTGTTTTAGTATGGACCAGGGGTACTTAACAAGAGCTGATCTGTTTCAGAATTATGTCAACATATATCCTAATTGAATTTGTTCAATGTTTTATCTGATTGGTCTGTTTCTAGCTTCAGCAGAATACACATATCCTTGGAGTATATGGCTGTTTAGGTTGATTTATTATTTGGTTGATTTGTTTTTATTTTGTAATTTAATTGGGCAAATGGAAAAAAAAACACATGCATACACATTGACCCTCCTGGACTGGCCTTGTTCAGCACCCAAGAAAGGAAGAATGCATCAATTAACCTATGACCTATTACCAGTACAAATTACACGTATTATACTTCCCATAAGCAATCCATTCCTTATTCTAACATCCTTATCATGCAAGTCTGCTCTTTACAAAAGGTAAATGGTGTCAATGGCTCACTCCTGCTCAAACTAATCTGTTTAGAAATTGAGGAAACGGTTGCTGTGTCAGGGATTTTGCTTACCTTACGATTGCCTCAGCAACACGTGTCCATGATCCCTCATGAAGCCTGGTCAGGTAGAAGGGTACATTGCCATCCAAGTGAAGGCACGAGTCTTGAAGAAAAGTTATTTATGTAGCGTAGAAAACGTTATCATACTGCAAATACAATGAAGCTCTGAAAAAATCTCTTTCGAAATGAGGGGGCTGCTAAATTTGAACATACAAAACAAGCTTTTACTGGAAAAATACTTTTTCAAATTGCCAAGCAAACAAGGAAAAATACTTTTTGTGTAGATTCTTTCGCAGCGTGCCTTTCTTTCACAGCATGTGGTGATGATAAACTTCAGATTATCATCAAGATTAGCACACTGACCAGTTACTGTACTGTCTCAAAACAACCCTTGGCAATACGCCCAGACTTATGTGGTGGTATGCATTGGCCTTTTTCTCTTGATAGATACAAAAACATATGAATATAGGCTTGCTAATATGTGAATATAACAATATAAATGCATATTTTTTTCCAAATATAGATGTTCCACAATTCCAAATCTTGAGATAAAATACAAGTCTAACTGAAGCAAGTTCATGCATGAAAACCTACCAATTTGTCTGAATTACACTGAAGCAGTTCTGCAAAGAAGAGTGGGCTACAAAGTGATGTGAAAGATTCATGTCAAATTATAGGATTCATGTCAAATTATAGGAAGCATTTGGTTGCAATTACTGTTGCTAAAGGTGGTGCAACCAGTTATGAAGTTTACGGGGGCAATTACTTTTTCATAGGGATGATATGGTTGTTTAACTTTTTTCATTGATATGCCAGAATGAAGGGGCATATACTTTCTCATAGCACTGTTTGTGCTAGGAATAGTTTAGCAAATGAACGATAGGATGAGCGTGTTGGCAGTAAGAGATCAGACTTCATGCCCCTATGAATTAAACCAGGGCCCAGGGATGACCACCAGGATGGGCAGCTGCAAGAGAGTCTCTGACTGGACCGTGGAGGAGGTGTATGACTGGGTCTTCGTTCAGTACCCCTACAAACAAGCTAACTTCCTGCAAGCGGTCGACAGTCATGCCATCTCCGGTACTCCTGCCGCTGCTCGCACTAAAATGGCTGCCACAACATTCGCCACTCTTAATCCGCCTGGGTCGTGCCACCAGACCTGGGTCAAATATGTAATTGTTTTGGATTCAAATACTCAAGTGATCTTGCCTGGTGCAATTGAGTGGACCAGAAGTTGGGGTTTGCACTTTTTGGAAGTGTTCCATAGTGTTCCAATACACTTGAGAAGCTCAGTGAAGCACAGAAAAGGTAGAATCGAAAACTATTACATATTTGACCCAGAGCTGAGTGCCACCAATATTTACATTTCCCTCATCTCTCTGCACCTTGTGTTTTGTACGAGAGGATTTTGAAAAATGGTTTTAGTTATCTACACTGTTCCCCCCAGGTTCCAAACAGTATAATAGTTATAATAGTTTTTCCAGCATATACTCTGGAAAACTCTTAAAAACCTGAAGTGGTTTGAAGTGTAAAATCACTGGTATGGCTTTGCGATTGCTTTTTTATGGTGGAAAGAAGTTGTATTTTGTACAAATGCAGCTGTATTAAATGTGATTGTGGTTAGTGTGCATGAAGGTGTATCAACGTGAATGAACTTTCAAATACTGTCAGATATTTTCATTTCATTTATTTCAAATGCCTTTAAAAATCATTCAAAAACACGGTACTTCAGATACTCTGGTACGAAAGCTATTAGAACTGACGGAAATAATTCCCCCTCTTGCTGACATAAAGCAGGACTTAATACTTGCTCTGCTCCCTATAATTTCCTGTTTATTTAAATGTAAATATGCTGCTCATCTTATCAGCCATTTCACATCTTCACTTGAAAAATAAACATCTTTATCGGAACTTCAGCATGCTTGTTGTTACTGATTATTTGAATAATGTGGTTTAAGCGAATTCCTAAAGGAAAGACGTGGCCTGAAAAAGCAATGCGTTGTGGGATATGTGTCCCCTCCTTCCCAGGCCGGGCTCTGCTGAGGATGAGTGAACACCAGCTGGAGAGGATGGGGGTGGGGACCGAGCAGCAGCCGGAAATCCTTCAGGACATTCTGCTCCTCAGGGTTCAGGAGGAGCTGGAGAACCTCAACGACATCTTCCAGGGTAAGAGCCGTGCTCCGTCACCCAGAGACGAGCGGTCCGAAGGCCCCGTTACAGTGCCTTAAAGTACTCAGGCCGGCCGGCACTCGTGTCCGTTATATAATTTGGCACCGAGTGCGGCGTTGAGACGAGTAACCTTGAGTCACAGGCGGCCTCAGATGCCAGCTGACAGACGGAGGGAGCTGTTTACGGACTGGCTGGAAACTGCACACGAGAGTCGTGAAACATTCAAATTTCAAGTGATGGAGTGAAAAGCTGATTGATCTTTCAACTAGGTGCAGAGGGGGGAAAAACAACAAAACATTTTCTTTGGAATTCTCCTTTTTGAAGCATCAAAACACAAGATCAAGCAACGCTAGCGATTGTAGGCTGATGAAACATGCATATTTCAAGGGCAGTTCAATCAAGGGCTTTGCAGTGAAAGAAAATGGCAACATATTGTGTTTCATTGGCAACAGAAAACGACTGTAAAGAAAGAATAATGCTTAAGGTGGATGAAACGGTGTTTGTTTTTAAAAAAAGTTTTTTATTGAGCTTTTATCTGCTGAAGTACATTCCTTCTGAGCATTGGTCTAAGAAAATTTTTTTTTTTTAAAGTAACACTTTGTAGTAGCTACTGTAGTTTTTAGTGTTCAAATGTAATAGTGCATTTTTTGGGAAGCCAATGTACTTTGAATGTGTGTCCTTTTCAAACACACACTGGTTTTGCCCCCTTCTAGAATGCTTCTCCTCATGACCAGAAGAAGAGGCCCAAGTTGCACTTATTTGTTCTTGCGTATAGAGAAGCAGGCGAGTTGCTTTCAGAATCATTGACCTGAAGAAGACTGTGAGATTGGTTTTGGCACGATGGTATGTCACTGGCACTTCTCTGAATCAAGCTCCTGTGTGTTTTTCCCCACTCCACGTGGCACTCGTAATCTTATTTTTACAATGCTCAATGGACTATCCAGCTGCAATTGTGATTGGAAAACGTCTCTCCGCATTTACCGGCGGATAGCCTGCATCTCTCATCTGGACAAAATGCCACTATCAAATAATCAGAGCTGATTGGGGGAGCTAATAGCCTGCAATATTACCCTTGTGAGACCCCTTGTGTATTAGTTAAAATGGGAGAGTTAGTCAATTAGGGTTGAGATTCATGCAGCTGCAAGTGGAGACAATTTAGACAACAGCCAAATACAGCTACTGCCTGTTATGCTTTACAAGGGAATGTAATGAGAAATATTTTTATGGGACCTGTTTTTGGCGGGGACTAAATCTGTTTTAAAGCTGTGGAATTTTTGTGTCGGATGCACGTATGCCTGTTTGTGTGACAAGGGAAGGTTGAGTGAGTTGTTCACTCAATGGTGTGTTCAACTGGTGTGTAAGAACGTCATCCTTATTCAGAGGTGTTTTTGTTCAAGTTGATATTTTGACAATATTTAGATAATTTGAGCATTGTTGTCAGATTTTAGGTGCTTCGATCGTAGGTATGTAATAACCTAAGCAAATGATGTTTCCTTCATCAAAATCCGTATTTTTCCATTTAAAGTTTTTTTTAATCAGAAAAATGACTGATTACAGTAGAATAGTTGTTTATGAAATATAATGTGTTGTAATCCTCAAACAGTATTTTTCTGCATATTGTAGAGATATTAACTAAGAATAATAAACTGTTGAGGATGCCAAAATCCAGTGCACTTAATTCATTCATATTTGAAATTCATGGAGCTTTTAGCAGTCCATTTCCTTTAAGTGCTGCAGTCATAACAATCGCATAATGGATGAAATGCCAGTGATTTGCATTGACTTTTGACATTTCAGCATTTAATGTAGGTGTAATTGTTATTCTACATTAAAATGTGATTTATTTCCATTTGTAGATCTGTCTGTGATTGTGCTGTCATGAACATTTTTGACTGTATAACACATTAGGCATTTCATTTTTTATTTACATTTTCATTAACATAAATGCCTACAGTGGCTTCAGAAAGTATTCAGACCCCTTCAGTTTTTGCACACTTTATTGTGTTGTAGATTTTAATGGATAAAATTGCCATTTTGCCCATTAATCTATACTACACTTTGTCAATATCACATAATGACAAAGTGAAAGCATTTTTAGACATTTTAGTAAAACTGAAATCTAATTTACATAAGTATTCAGACCCTTTGCTGCAGCCAGGTGCATCCTCTTTGCTTCAATTATCCTTGAGATGTGTCTGGAACTTGATTGGAGTCAACCTGTGACAAATTGAATTGATTGGACATAGTTTAGAAAGGCACACACCTGTGTATATAAGGTCCCACAATTCACACTGCGTGTCTTAAATCAAATCTTAAAACTAAATTGGAATTAAAACACAGTAAAGTGTGGAAAGGGTGAAGTGGTCGGAATACTTTCTGAAGCCACTGTATAGTTATGATTACTTTATTACCCATTAAAGACAGTGCAACCCCTAATTAGCTGCAAATTTTAAAATGATCTCTATTTCCTGAAAATATTGTATTGATGTGTAATGTGTAGCAACAGAAAAATGTATTACAAGAGTACAGACTGAATTATAATAAAGGCCTTGATTCTCACTGATCGTTTTCATTTGTCTTATGCTATCCCCTCATGACCGACAGTTTTGTATAGTAGGTGAATAATGGAAGACAAAGGCATATTTTTATATTGAATTTTTATGATGTTCTGTAGGCATTGAATCCATTTCTATAGCATGTCACAGATGTACGGTACAATAAGCATTGTCTTCTTACTTTTATATTAGTACAGTTTGTTTATTAACTTCAATCATTATTTCTCCCACAATTTAAGTGAAAGCCACATCACATATACCTACAGTACGAGGGGCAAAAGGCAAATATTTAGTATCAACTGTATTCAGATTGAATCAGGGCTATAGTTCCCCCCATTACATGTCTCCTTAACTGCACATACACTGTATATAGATGATAGAGACTCAAATCTCAATCATTTATTAGATAAATCTGAGGGAATTTGAGAACGGCAGAAAAACTCAACAACATGGCGCAGGGGAGAAAGAGGCAACGTCACATACCTCCTGACGTGTTTTCTTCGACCGTTCAGCAACGGAAAAGGCTCAAAATGGACCCGTCATGCCACAGAAAGGTCTGTTTACATTTTCGCACCTTCTGTGGACATAAGTAAGTGCTGAGCCTGTAGCTACAGCAGCCAGTTGTGGGGTGGGGGGGGGGGGGGGGGGTAATACCAAATTAGACTGTGTGATTAATATCCTTCTTCAGAGATGTGTGGCATTTGATTTCCTCCTTTCAGGGCACCGGTGCACTGGGGAAGCGCTGACTCACATTAAATGTAAATATACCTCGGGGAGAGGCACTTAATCACGCCTGACGGGAGGGGGGGGCTGCACAATACTCCAAAGGTTAGCAAATCTCGCCTCCAACCTGAAGGCACGAAAGTGTGAAAAACTAAAAGCTGATTTCTGTTGTTTTAATAACCCTTTCCAACGCGACTCCAGACCACCGGCACGAAAAGGGGAGCGTGGCGGGATTTGTGGCGAGCGCCGTGTCTTTTAAGAACGATTCTTTCTGATGAATGTTCATAAAGCTTTCTAATACCCCATTTTCACATAGTACATGCCTCATTGCATTTGCGCCAACAACAGATGTAGCATTTTTGGATTTAAGGAGGGTGTATGATTGTTTTATATTTGTAACTTTTATACAAGTAATTGAGTAACTGGAGGATATGCAAGAGTATCTGAGGTCACTGAAATGCTGGACAAAGCACTAAACCCAAGGTTCAATCTATGCATAAGGACAGAGCACACTGTACACAGACACTTTACAATCCAGGCCTTGATTAAATTTAACTGCAGTGTACATCGCCCCCTGAATTTAGGACACCTGAGCCCAAGTTACATTTTTAGTCTCCGGTACAGTATCATTTGTCTGGCAGCCGCAGAAATTAACTAAAGAAAAAGGCAAATTGTCTTAAGAAACAACAACAAGGAGAAAAAGAATAACGCTTGCTTACTGCTCTAAGCACCTTGGTTATATAGAACGAGAGGACAGATGGTGCGGTGCTGGCGTCGGCTAGCGCGGTCCTGCGAGTGTTGTAAGCCTCTCACTGAAGCCTGTACTTTTATGGGAACAGCAAAGGGGGGACGCAGAATGATAATTACACCCTTCTGCAGAAACAGCAGGTTAATTCACACCTGAGAGACCAGTGCAGCACATAAGCAGAGCTAGGCTGGAAGAATACATCCTTCGGTAGTGGTACACACTTCTTCACTTGCAAATTGCTTTACAGTTTTACTGATTCTGGTTACAACCTTGTGTTCCCCGCAGTGGCTGAAAACATGACGTGTGGGGAAGTCTCCGGTCCATAGTATGAAAATGGTGGATGAATGTGACCAAAGAAGAAGAATCTTATACCTAAATAAATACTTGGCAGTGGAGAACTATTGCAAAATGAATGTAATAGATGTGGACTTTTCGAATAGTTTAAAAGGTGTTCTTATAGATTCTATTCTATTTGTGTTCTTTTTTAAATCCGCTCAGAGGTAAAATGCACATGTTCTGCAGGGCACTCTCCCTCTACCTCACCTGCACTTGAACAAAGCAAGAGTAGCCTCGCTGAGAAGTAATTCTAGTAACCAAGGGACCTTTTGATAACCCACTGGTGCCTACACAAGAGACGAAAGCATACTGCGATCTCGCATTTCTATCTATGGAGCTTTGAGAGGGCTTGTGCATCTTGCTGTGAGCATGCTCGCTGTTCAGGCTTACACGAGTAGATGGAATCCACTCTTTCATGAAGGGCCTCCCAAGAAAAGGAAAACAAAGACAACAGAAAACCGCACTGCCAATACCGTGTACTTGTTCTGGTTTAAGTATATCTCCAGTCATGTTAACCAAGGCTGGCCCAGACTCCTTCCCAAAACTAAAGACCTACAGTAGCATCTGGAGTTGTTTCACAGTGGTGCAGTACAGAACTTAGAGTACATTCAATCAGAATGCTGCAGTTAGGCTCATCTTCAACTTCCTGTACCTCTGTAATTGTAAGCTGTAAGTAGTCCAGTTGATAAACAGCTAATTGCTGAAGCTGTAACCTGCAGCAGAAACCTCGGCCGACACTCCTGCTGGTGAATACCTTTACCAAAGAGCTGATTGGGTATGGGACCCCTATGAGTTGTTGATTACAGTACATCACATTAACAAGGCTGGCACTGTGAAAAGCTGAAAGTGTCGGCCTATTAGGAAATCAGGGATACGGATACTTCAAAACTGAGCTTCATTCTCTTATTTTACTGCAGGTTTTAAGATTTGCCAAGGGGTGCTGAACCAAGCCTTTTCAAATCCAAGGCTCCTCAGGAAAAAGCACTTAGGAAGGGAAATTAGCTTTTAGACTTTTTGACATATACACAGAGCTGCAAAAATGACACAGAGCTTTTTTTTATGTTATCACAAATCAGCTGAATGGTATAATTTTAAATATTTCTGAAATAACTTTTAAAACTATAATCCATCACACTTGCTTTAATGCAGTTTTTCAATATCGCATATATTTATTATAAGTTCACATATATATGCTTCCATTCATTTTTGGAAAATCAATTAAGTGCTATATTATTTGATACTGTGCATCACTTTAAACCTCAAGCAATCCTCATGTTACACTTCCTTTCCGTTTGGGTCATTGGTTAAATTCTCGTTATGACAGCCTCTAAACTCTGATATGTCTGTTTTTCACAAATTGATATGGCATTAAAAAATGTTTTACTTACCTCTCTGTTCACTGTTTTTAAATACTTTTAGCAACGGTTTTGCATGTGCTAAAAGGTTCTTAGTCTTTCTGTGGCTATATTAACCACAGACAACGTTAGCAAGAAAGAACATTAAATATCTCTTGTATCTGCTTTTTGGAACTGTATGTTTCATGCAATAATACCCTCATCCACTAGCATAGTGTACGTTACATATGTCTTAGTATGATATACTGTATGTTGCTATAAAATATAAGAGTTGGCACTGCGTACGCTGCCATTTCTCAGCTTGACGCTCATTAACAGTGTTGTACTGTACTGCACGGTACACGACCTTCTTCTGCTTGCATCTGTGATGTGCATTTAATGTACCTCGCCATGGCGGCTTCCTGAGTTGCTTTGGAGGAGACCATCTGACTTATAAATAACAATGAGCATTTTGGAAAGCTCGACTGCGGTGCAGGTGCAGTAGATCCATAATGGCGGACCCTGGGAGGGGGAGCAGCGATGGGATTTTATGTCTTGAGCTTGACAGCCCCTGTATAAACTCCCGAGTGACATTACTTACGTCGGCTGGACAGCGGGCGAGCGCGACGGGACCGGTTTCAGAGTAATGAACCAATTAAAGTTGAGCCTTCGAAAGAGTGCGAAGGAAAACACAGGAAAAGCAAGCCTACTTACGCGATATTGCTTCCAAAAACATCGTTATTTACCGTGAGACCGAGAATTACTTTCAGAAATTCTGAAATGTCCTGTTTGCTGTGTTTGCATTATCAAAATAGTAGCGCTGTGCGCTCTCTCTCTCTCTCTTTCCTTGCAGCGGCATATCCATCCACCGGTGCTGCAGACTGTTTGTCACTGTCTTGTAATTTATTCATAGCTGCGACGGCAAGAAAAGGATCGATCTGTTCTGACAGAGAAATGAGTAAGTAGGGAGGCATGCGATGCATCCATCTTTGGATTAGAAAGAATAAACAGTGGAAACAGTCGGAGAAGTGATATTGAAGGGGCTAGGCCACGAAGCTGGTTATTTCACACATCACGGCAGAGTGCCTAGCTCCAGCCTCCTCTTCTCGGACTTATTTAACGGCTGGGAAACCGTGGCGCGGAAATTTCCCAGCGCCCATCGCCAAATCAAATGTCTGCTTTTAAACAATCCCTTTCACTGTTTTTATAAGGGGAAAGGAAGCACAGTGGTCTTTAGATTTCGAATGGCGCTTTCTTATCTTCAAAGCAATTCCCGAATATTGTATTTAAGTTGCACAGTTCAAGATTAAGCCTATACCGCATTTCCCCCTCCCCCACAGCGATTCTGTATGTGGCTACTGTCGCATTTGAGGACAACCCAGAGGAAACATTCCCCTGAAAACGATTTGCTTTGTTATCTCCATTTTGATCAACAGTTGAAGCTGAAGCTTGACATACCGCCAGAGACTGACTGAGTGATGAGTCTTTGGTTTATTACATTTCAGTTATTATGCCATTTTAAATTCTTAAAACTGCCTAGTTTTCAAATGCTTTGTACAGGTTTGATTTGTGGTCCTGACCGGACGATAGGAATGTCCGTTCTGAATAATTGATTGAAATTTGACCACTAGTTTCTAATTAATTTCTTCTGTCTCCATTTAACCCCCCCCCCCCCCCCCCCCATCCCCACCTGCCAGTCCATCCCCCAACCCCCAAGCTTTGCAATCAAGCTAAAAGCCCCCCCTGCAGTCAGAGTACTATTTGCCTATGCATGCAATGCATGTTGTCTGCCTTTGACAAATCATATATTTGACAACCCTATCCCAGGGGCCTGTTGAGAACCTAGGGCATAGTCTACTTCTGGCAGGAATTCCACAGAAGTAACCACACCACTCCTCTATAATAAAGTGAAGTTGGAAAGTTCTAGACAATTATTTTCCTTTATTTCATTTTTCCAGCTACATTATTATTTAGATAAAGAGTGCCGCTATCTGCGATTTCATGCTTTTGTGCCATTTCGTCTGCTGTGAATACCTATTTGATACAATTCATTTGCTACAGTCATAGAGAGGGCATACTTCGACAAAATAAAAAGGTCTTAAATGGCTAATTTGACCGCTAAATATACTGTATATTTCTTCTTGTTATAGTTAATGCTTTTCATCAGCCAAACTTATCACACATTAGCACGCAGTGACCTCCATTACGGCTCAGTCTATTGCGGTGTGCAGGGGAACTGATGTGTTCTCTGAAATCAGGCCGCCGCAGAGGCAGTCTGCGCGCTGGAACAAGAACAACATTAACTTCAGCCCCTGAAGTGTAGCGGGCAGCCTTCCATAGCCCGAGACTGCAGCTCTGCGATAATGGTAAACACTGTGGCCTGCGTTTCAGATGGCCATTTTCTGAGTTTCAAGAGTGTCTGTCTTCTCCCTTTCTGATGACATCACTCACCCTCATCTGTTAATGCCAGACATCAATGGTCACAGTGGTGCTCACTGAAGTTCACCTAGGGAGATTGCCACTGCTGTGTACAGTATGAGCACATACCTACAGCATTATTCCTATGCATACTTCCCAGATGGTTGGGTAATTATAGAATAATAATGCTCTGGTCATGATTCTCTGAGCCTTTGCGATGCAGTCACACTGAAACACTGGGGGCCGGTTTCGTGGACACAGATTAAGCTTAGTCCTGGACTGAAATGAGTTTTGTGTGGAGAATCTCTATTGAAAATTGAATTTAGTCTAGGACTCGGCTTAATCTTAGGCTGTGAAACCGGCCCTCCCATACCGTACCATTTCTGGCAGGGGCAATTCTTCCTATCCTTCATTGTTTGTCATTTTATATCTCATTTAGAGTGGGAGAGCTTTAAAAGTGACAATGCAATATTTAAAAGCCATAATTGAACACAAATTCATCCCCCATCTCCAGCAATGTCTTCACATTGCCCAAATTGCTGTGTTGCTACACGGCAGCTTGGTGATACGGCGCAGTGAGCAACGTAGACTTTTCTGCATTGAGGTGGATGTACAATCCCAGAGGGTGTGCTGCTGGATTTTTATTGCTGTGGCGGATAAAATAAACATAGAATAAACAGCATAAGCAAAGGTATTCATTACAACAACTGACAACTGGTGTAAGTAGAGGTATGCAAAGGGGATTGCAGTGTTGACAAAAAGAAGCACAAAGAAATCCTAAGACGTGGTTTATCTCAGATATCGATGTAGTGTACTTGTTATCTTTCTTCTTCATTTAAAATGATCAATAAACATATTGTTATTGTTAAATTGGGAATCTGGTTCAAGGTCATTGACATGTAATAAACTCCAGTCCTGCAGACACTGCGGCCCCCCAGGCCTGGAGTTTCACACCCCTGTGGTAAAGGAGGAGTCCCAAGATGTTCTGCTATATCATTTTAAGTTCCCATATTGTACACCTTTTCCAGTGTTTTATTTTAGGTCCTAATATCGAAAAAACTATCTCTTTTGAGTTTAACATATCCATTTTCAGGTGCCTCTCACCAAGGACCGGCTGTTTTAGTGACTATGTGAACCTCTGTTCTGATTGGCTGGCTATCTCCGCAACCAACTGAATGCAGTCTGTGCCGAGCACAAGGTGGGCCTTGCAATATGCAAATGAGCATATGGTTGTGATGTCATAAAGTTACAAATGTCATACATGTCTTACATTGTAGCACCTACTGCTGCTTTATAAGAGCAAGGGAATAGTAAGGGAAATTTACATTTTACATTTTTGTCATTTGGCAGACGCTTTTAATCCAAAGCGATTTACAAGTGCATAGGTTCTTCCACAAGTCAAAGCATCACATCCATAACTAGGAAAATACACATGGAATGCTGTTCTAAACATATAGTCGTCATCATAAGTGCAATTTTTCTTTTTCTTTTTTCTTTTTTTTGGGTTAGACAAGGAGGATAGGGATATCAGAAAGGGGGGGGGAATCAGGAGGGAGGACTAAGGTAGAGTTCGAAAAGGTGTGTTTTGAGTCTGCGTCAAAATAGGGGGAGGGATTCTGCTGTCCTGACAGTGGTAGGCAAGTCATTCCACCACTGAGGAACCAGAACGGAAAACAGGCGTGAACGTGCAGCTCGACCGCCAGGTGCATGTAGAGAGAGAACCATAAGGCGACCAGAGCTGGCATACCGGAGTGGTCTAGCTAGGGAATAGGGAGTGATCAAGGATTGTATGTAGGGTGGGGCAGTCCCCTTAGCAGCCTGAAATGCCAACACTAGGGCCTTGAATCGGATGCATGCGGCAATAGGAAGCCAGTGGAGGCCAATGAGAAGTGGAAATGTCGATTTCCACAATATGGGACCAATACAGGACAATACAGGACCTCGGAGACAGGCACAATCCCCTGCTGTGGTGTGTACTTCCAGCCAGAAATCCTCAGATGAACTGTTCAAACTTCAGTCCTCCATCCATGAAAGAGGTGGTTGCCTGTAGCATCAGAGTCGGACGCACTGCAGCAGTTTCAGAGAAATGCAATCTATGGGTTTAACCTGACATATGGGAACCCCCACTGCAAACCAAACCAGTATCACGCCCAAGGGTGACATGAGCTTGTTGATGTTAGAAGAAGTGTGTTAGTTTCACAATATGTTTTTCTCTTTTCTTGTTTGGTGTGAGGTACACACCTTATTGTAAGCATTACATTTCACACAGAAATGCCTTGTTGCGCCATCTAGCCTGCAAGACTTTAGGTGGCAAACTAACTTCCAGAAGCTTCTAACGACCTATGAGCTTCCCTTCCTTTTAATCCGAGTCTTACCTCGGTGGTTAGGCGCGTCGAAACGGAAAGCTGAGCAGCAGTCTGAAATTGGGACGCTGTGAAGTGTTAATGAGAACATCGTGTACATTTCACAAAAAAACAAGAATACCTTGAAACTGACACACTTTTCTGTTTGGAACAACAGGGCTCTCTCTCTCACAAACACACACACACACACACACACTCACACAAACCTTGAATTGCACCAGCCACCGCTGATCTCCTAATGGCCATTAAATGTGGGTGGCTCAGGATGGGAGGTGTTCTTAATGCCCTCCACACTCAGCCTGGCTCACAGTGCTCCCTTAAGCAATCTAGAGCCCGTCTATCCCTGAGTTTGCAAGTTGGAAACGGCCATCTGGGAATCTCTTCAATCTTATCATCATTCGGATTTCCCTACCTTTCGTTCGCCCAGGAAGAATCACGCGTACAATACTGATGTCTAGAGTCAGTGTCTGGCCTGTGTGACCGTTCCTCCCAAGGTAAACCGGGAAATATAACATAGAGCAAATGTGTTAGGAAAATCTGATGTTAGGAAATGTCCATACAATTAGATAAGATTTTTTCTTTATTCTTAGAATAAAGAAATACTCAAAATATGAAATACATCCATTAAACCTGTACTTCTGTAACCGATGCTTCTGTTTCTGCTCTGACTTGGGCATACAATATCAGGATTTTTCTTTTGGAATTGAGGAATTAGTGGCTACACGTCATCATTTATTACATGAAAGCTTGTCCCAAGCTCCATTTGCACCAAGATTTGGTGTTTATTACTGATCCCGGAATTCTTATTGGATTTCTGCAGGAGGCCTACTCCGTGATTGAGTTACCGTGGGAAGCAAATCAAGTTACTTCATGAGACATTGGGAACAGCCTCTGCATCCCTAAAGACAGAGGCTCGATGGCTTCTCCTGGTGATTAATGTTGCCTAATTGGCAAGTCATCCATGCATTCAGCAAACCTTCACTCCAGGTGAGAAAAGGGAATTAATGAAAGGAGGAAGCAATCAAACAAGACATTCGGTACTTTTATTAGCATGGAGAGGAGTGTAACCTAGTCTGAGCAACGTCTCTGGGTTAAAGAGCTGGCCTGTTATTGAATAAATCCATTTGTCAAGACAAATGAGGTACACAACTCTGGCTCTGATGGGCAAGCTTCCAGCGAGGCCAAAGTACCATGTAGTTTATTACCGGGGTGAAGAAAATTAGTTTTCTCCGAAAACGCAGGCAAGGGCAATTTATTTTCCTGACATCAATGGACCTTTGGCAGTTGATTTATCTTTGCTGTATGGGAACTGATTGTATGAGAGCATCTGCACATGACCGCGTTGCATTCTGGGCAAAAAGGTTTCAGGGCAGAGAAGCCTTGGCTCATTTAGCTTGTGTAATTCATAGCAGCAAAGCTTCGCCGAGTTTTCATAGAGAAATATTCCCTTTTGTAACCCTGCCACTGTGTAGTTTGGGGATTGACCCTTGAAGAATGGGCCTGTAGGATGGGTCAATTTGCCGTGAATCTGTCAAATACTATGCCAGATAAGGCCTGAAATGCAGGTGTATGATTATGAAAATAATGCGAGAAATGGTTTTCCTTCACTGTTGTCAAAAATTGCACAGTTTTAGGATTACACAGTTGTTTCGTTCGATGGAAAGGATAAGTATTGCTGTCCAGGACCAGATATAATAAATTATTTCTCTATCCAACATTTGATCTGCTAAATGTTGCATGTGATGTGGTCTGTAAAAACAATTTACTATATGTTTTCTTATTGCTTTCTTATTTCTTCAAGAAAGTTATGCATACAATATATACAGCATAACACATGCATGAACAAACCTTGTTCTTCAAGGGGTTTTGTGGAATTACATACACAATAAAATATTCAGTGTTAAATCTACTGTCACCAATTACCTATGGACTCGTGTTCTTTGTTTCAGCTAAATTAACACTTGACATTTTGTTGTGACATTTGACATGTTGACATTTTAAGGGGTGACTCTCAACTCCGATATGCTATTGTACATCCTGTACTGTGATCTTAATTCTATTTGTAGCCCTCTCTGAATAGATCAAAAAGATGCTTAAGGAGGGAGGACTCTGCTCTCCTTTAAGTAACAAAATGAATACCCTTCCTCCATTTTCCATTTTCTTAATTCAACTTGTTTGTTAATTCAACATAGTGTTAATCATTCAGCTCTGCGGTGTGTTCTATGTGCCTGAAAACCTTTTTTTTATATGAGCAGAGCCATTTTTATATGTGGATTAATGAAGGTTGACTGAGTACATTGATAAAATCTATCTGCCATAAGGCAAAGGTATTAGGTAAAAATACATATCATCCAGCAAATGACAGAACACTGTAAATCCATTATTCTCTCTGAAAAAAGTAGTATGTTTATATAGGAGGGCAAAGGATGTAATCCAATTCAATGGTACTCCAACATTCATTTGCGGGGCGACATTCGCTCAAGCAGTAAGAGCAGTCGTCTGGCAGTAGGAGGGTTTGATCCCACCCTGGGTGTGTTGAAATGTCCCTGAGTAAGACACCTAATCCCCAGATGCTCCTGACAAGCTGGTTGGTGCCTTGCATGTTGGTATGTGAATGTGTGCATGACTGGGTGAATGAGAAGCGTCAAATGTACAGTGCTTTGGACAAAGGCGCTATATATATCCCAACCATTTACCATTTCACCCATTCATTTCATTCCACCCCAAGAAAAAGATACCAGATTCTGAGTATGTTTTAAATAAAATACTATGAATATTAATTTCAATAGCTGACAAATGAAATGTTTTGAGGGCCCCTTAGAGTTGCCCTAACTCGGCACTACTGATTTAACCGCTTGTTTTTTTTTTTACATGATTCTTTTGTTAAAGGATTATGCTATAGGGAGTACAGTGGCAACTGAGCTTGAAATGATCCACGTTCAGACTGAGGTATCAGCAAGATAATAAATATTCAAGACATGTTAACAAGGATTCTGCTGAAGAGAGCTCTGCTTTAAATTAAATTCAGTGTGAGGATTAAATTCTAATGCTCATATCACTCCAGTGAATGGACTGCTGAGGTTACTGTGTGCGTGTGTGTGTGAGTGAGTGTGTGTATGTGCGTGTGTGTGTGTGAGTGAGTGTGCGTGTGTGTGTGCGTGTGTGTGAGTGTGTGTGTGTGAGTGTGTGTGTGAGTGAGTGTGTGTGTGAGTGTGCGTGTGAGTGTGAGTGTGTGTGTGTGTGTGTGTGTGTGTGAGTGAGTGTGAGTGTGCGTGTGAGTGTGTGTGAGTGTGTGTGTGTCTATGTGCATGTGTGTGTGTGTGTGTGAGTGTGAGTGTGTGTGTGCGTGCCTGTGTGTGTGAGTGTGTGTGTGTGTATGTTCATGTTCTTCTAGACTTCTGTGGCATATCTCATTGGTTCTTTGTTAATACAGCAGTTAATACAGCTGTGATTTGGATTTCAGGGACACAGTTCATTTGTTTAAAAATAAATAAAGAAACGACTACTTTACAGTATTTCTTCATTAATCAAGTAGCACAGGATGCATTTCCTATTAAGGGACATTATCTTAATTTAAGTCTATAATTTTAAAGTTTCTAATTGTGTGACTAGTCACAATGAAGTACATTATTTCTTGGAAAGTTCTTCTGTGCTTAATGCTGTAAATCCAGTTCACCAAGACCATCCATGGAGTTTGTTTGGGAATATTTGGAGAAAAACCGAAATATTCAAATTTGCATATAAATGAAACGATTACTGTGGCTACTGTATGATTTTAAAAAGAAAAGGTACAATTTAAGTGGTTCATAACTATTAAGCAGTATTAATTTCATTACATGTGTCTGATGCTTTTATCAAAACTGATTTACAGTTGGTTAGACTAAGCAGGAGACAATCCCCCCTGGAGCAATGTGGGATTAAGGCCCAATAGCTGTGTGGATCTTATCGGGGATCGAGCCATTGACCTTGCGGGTCCCAGTCATGTACCCTGTAAAGCTGCATTACCCAGTGTGCTATATCGAATACTGTAGGTGTATACTGGATCTCAATGTTAGCCTACAATTAGCCTGACTTATTCCTGTTGTGCTCGTCTCGAGAATAATGAAAACAGCGAATTGGTCATTTCTTTCTGTCTCTTTCTTTCTTTATTTCTTTCTTTCTTCCCTCTATCACACCCCATACCCATTAATCTGAACAGCAGTTCTCAATGGGAGAAGTATATCCTCAGAAAATATTTGAATTTGAGTTATATTATAGTAATACAGAGGAACAGTTGTACATCTACAGAGCACAATTACCACAGTGAGTTTCCTGCGGGATTTCCATTTTTTCTTTCTCCTTTTCTCATTTAATCTCTGAACCTTGTTCTGTAATTTTCTCCCAGTGATTGTCTCATCTTTTTTCCTGGAAACCTTCCTGAGTTAAATTGGGATTAGCCTGGAACGGATATGAATTTTGTGATAGAGGCGATTTCAAAAAGTTATTGCAACACAGATCTAATAATACAAGGGTATAGTTCCCTTTGCATTGCAGCTGAGTTATATCGATAATCGAGTTAGACAAAGTCCTCAAAGTCCTCCTTGAATTATGACCCATTCCTTGTATATGATTATCGGGAAATTGGATTAGTGGGACCAGCACGGCTAGTTTGCTGTCATTCTCTTTTGAGAAAAAGCACGTTAGCAACGTTGGACATTGGTCTTCATTGCTTTTTGAATTTAACATTAACATTACATATGGAGCCGTATGAAATTATATATATAATGTATTCACTTAGCAGATGCTCATCTATTGGCTGCTAGCAAAGCTTGCATGTTGTTAGTATCCTCCTACAGCATTGTCATTGGTTCAGATTCACAACCGGTGACTTCCACACCGCATACGATATATGAAAATGTGTCAGTAGCCTGCAGGCCCCTTTCACTTTAATATGAAACATTTTCCGTCCCCTTTCTCCAGCTCCTGAACACACGGGATGAGGTTTATTGTTTGTAGAAAGCAGAATGATGTCCAGAGGTTCATGACAAATGAAATGCATTTAGAATTTACAATACAAAGGAAATGGAAAATATCATAGAAAAACCACAATACAAGGAAAACTATTGCTTCTCAAAATAGCGGATTAAACTAATCACTGCGGACGGGTGATTCCCAGCGGAAAATTGCACATCTTTGGAATATTTCAGAATTTCAGACACTGGAAGTGATAACCTCGAACTGCAGGACTGTATATTTATGGCAGGGGATGAGGAGAAAGCTAATATCAGCAGGATGCAGTGTTCCCTGGGATGTAGAGTCCCCTTACTCACACTGCCATAATCCACAAGCAGAATTTTAGCTTCTCAAAAGCTTTTTCAAATGAATTCTTTAAAACTGAGTCCCATATCTTAGATTTATTTGGCTGGTTATGCAAAGTTTTAAAAAGAATATTTGTTTCCTCTTTTATTTGTGCAATGTTTAAGTTTAATTCAATTGTCTTGTTTCACTGTGTTATGAGAGACAGACTACTTTTAATAACACACACACTAACAGGCATGTATGAATATAATAACTTAATAAATGTCGGCCTATTTTCACTAAACTTTTACCTTCTATTTTTGCCTGAAGCCACAAACTGTACATTTTAGTTTTGAACTCACAGCTAATATGGTAATATGGATCTACATGGAGGCGGCACGGATGGTGCAGTGGGTAGCACTGCCGCCTCACAGCAAGGAGGTCCTGGGTTCGAATCCCCGTCGGCCGGGGCCTCTCTGTGTGGAGTTTGCATGTTCTCCCTGTGTCTGCGTGGGTTTCCTCCGGGTACTCCGGTTTCCTCTCACAGTCCAAAGACATGCACGTTAGGCTGATTGGAGAGTCTAAATTGCCCGTAGGTATGAGTGTGTGAGTGAATGGTGTGTGTGCCCTGCGACCTATCCAGGGTGTATTCTGTATTCCTGCCTTTCGCCCAATGTATGCTGGGATAGGCTCCAGCCCCCCTGTGACCCTGATCAGGATAAGCAGGTTCAGATAATGGATGGATGAATGGATGGATGGATCTACATGGACAGCCATTTTAGTTCTTCTGCATTCTGCGGTTCATGTCCGACCATGACGCAAAACATACTGTGCATAAACACTGTGTTCCTCCGTAATGCCTCTGACAATACAGGTATCATCTGAAGTATATCGAGAATCATAATCCCATCCAAACTCCTCTGAACACTTTACCCAAGTACTAATGGACCTGGCATGTCTGACTGTGATGATATTTTTATCACACGACTATTTCCAGAATATACCGTACACTGTAGGTATACGGAAACTGATTGTCATATACACTCAGTGAGCACTTTATTAGGGAGACCTGAACATATTTAATCAGCCAATCATAAGCATCTAAATGCATAAAAGCATGCAGACATGGTCAAGAGATTCAGCTATTTTTCAGACCAAATGTCAGAATGGGAAAGAAATGTGTATTGGAATGTGTATTCCATTGGTACTTGGGTAGTGTATTCAGAGTAGTTTGGATTGGATTATGATTCTTGATATACTTCAGATGATACCTGTATTGTCAGAGGCATTATGGAAGAACACAGTGTTTATGCACAGTACCTTTTGCATCATCGTCGGACATAAACCATGAAATGCAGAAGAACTAAAATGACTGGCCATGTAGATCCATATTACCTGAAACTGTGAGTTTAAAGTAAAAATGTAGAACTTGTGGCTTAAAGCAAAAAAGAAGGTAAAATTAAAGTTAAGTTTAGTGAAAATAGACCAACATTTATTAAATGGTCCAGTGCAGACATTCCTGTAAATACCCTATATAAATAGGTTACTGAATGCTCCATGATGTTTTAAGCAATGAAATCATTGAAAAGCAAAGTAGGTCATCATGATTAAGTGACATCTACCAAGCCAAAGCATCTACCAATACCTGCAAATAGCTCACTGTCACATTGATAACCATACTCCGAATAGTCTGCAATAGCTTAAATGTTCAGAAATGTTCAGCAGTCATATAGACATTAGATTTTTAATGTATGCTATCAAGCAAGTCTGAAGACTGTTTCCAATGCTGTGTGTACATATTACTGGACATATTTCTGCAAGTGAGAAATGCAGACGTTAAACCGAGCGGTGTTTTCATCTTAGTTGTGCTAATTTGGCATTTACTGATCTGAGCACGATCAAAGATTTTCCAGCTGTGCATCCATGGTCCACCATGCTGACACCTGGGCTGTGATGGTCTTGCGGGCTGAGTGTTCTCTGGGCATTGCTAAGCAACAGCTAGCTCCCAGAGAAACACAAAATGGAGCTCCAGTTCATTTCATATGAAACAGGAATGCTGTAGGAGCGTGTGTGCTGATCTCAAACATTTATCATACGTGGCCACAGGTCATGCACGGAACAGAATAATCACAACATAATGCATCAGTGCTGTACATGTTGGAAGTTGGAACTATTTTAAATATTGCACCTTTGAAAATCATTGCAGATAAATAAAATATAAACATGGAACATTCTATAGAAATAACTTTGGGGGCCTGAGGGTTCATGTTATAAACGATTAATTATGAAATGAAATGAAAACACACTTTTGTATTTTATGTGGTTTTCTGTATAGATGTTCAAGACTCTAAATAGTTAATATATATATTTATGATATAGTAGGTGTTGGGGTGACACACACACACTCACACACACACACACACACACACACACACACACACACACACACACACACACACTATCTTTCTGAGATGCTGACATTTGATTAATTTTTGAAGATAATTACCATATAAAAAGTGCATACCTAAGACCAACTGCTGATAACAGCAAGATCCTTGTTGTTTTCTTGCAGAAGTGTCTGCTATTGCAATCAGGTGCCATCTTGAAGAGATATTTTTGTCCTCGTTACATTCCTCTTTAAATTTCAACTGCCAAACAGCCATTTAATTAGAGCTGCCACCTGAGAAACTGCAATTTTTCATACAGTCCTCGTGAGCTCAACGTGTTCAAACGCACAGGCATTGGCAGGGGTTACCGGGGACCCGTCGATTCGGCTTACTGTAGAGAGTAGATTGTGTACTCGGCCAAGCTCGGGGTATGGAGCCCTGGCCAAACTGTTTCCACCTGGCCTCTCCAGATAGGGCCGCAGTGGGTCTCTCCGCCGCTCACTCAAAGTCAGGAGAGCGAACGCCCGGTCCCAGTGGAGGGCCAAGCCCGGGCCAGAGATCCACCGACTCCCATCTCACACCCCCACCGGGACCCCGACCGCAGCGTTGTGCGGCCGGCTCCAAGCCCAGCATCGCCCCCGACACCTGCTCAAGCCGCAGGCTTGGTCTTCCCGGTGAGAGCTGTATGCGCTGAAGAGCAGGAATATTTAGCTAGGTGAAGCTTGCTTTTTCGAGTTCATTTATTTTCAGCCTGGCAGCTGTAGGACTAAACCTTCCTGGATGTATCTGTGGAGTATAAAATGACAAAGAAAGGTTTTAGGTTTGGGTTTACTCTGACACTGCCCTGCATCGCTCCCTGCATTATATTCATCTGTGCTTCTGCGCTTCTGTGGAAAATTATCCGGACTATTGAATGACCATTCCAACTATAACCGGAATCAATGCTGTTGTTGATAAACACAATCCGATAGCATTTTTCAATTCTTTGTTAAATAGTAATATTTTTCCATTTCCATCCACCGGGCCGATTCTTGGGATTTGATCCGCAGTCGTGACTTCCAGCCAATACATGCAGTTAAGCAATTTCTTTGAGGTCTGCCAGGAGCTGTGCTGCTGAATTCCTGTCTGACATTACACATTATCAGGACATATGGCTAAGAAAACGCGGGCTCTCACTCACAGCCATAATAAGCTCTGACTGACCCCTATCCTCCATACCAACCCACCGTGACTCTACCACCATTAGCCTCCATTTCTGGGGGGCAACATGGCTCAGGCAGTAAGAGCAGTCGTCTGGCAGTCGGAGGGTTGCCGGTTCGATCCCCCGCCTGGGCTGTGTCGAAGTGTCCCTGAGCAAGACACCTAACCCCCAAATGCTCCTGACGAGCTGGTTTGGCGCCTTGCATGGCAGCCAATCGCCATTGGTGTGTGAGTGTGTGTATGAATGGATGAATGGAGAAGCATCAATTGTACAGCGCTTTGGATAAAGGCGCTATATAAATTCCAACCATTTACCATTTTTCTCTCTGAGACTTAGCATTCAGCGTCGCTCTACCTGAAAATTCCCTCACTTCTAATATGTTTTCCATTTCCCCACCACCTACATTTCTCATATACAGTCGCATGTCATTTTTATATCTCTCCCTCTTCCACAGCCTCACAAATAATCCCCATTTGTTTTACTTCAAGAAAGAAGGTCCATCTTGATTTTCTTCCCCTTATTAATTCTACAGTGATCGATGAGGATCCGGGGCCAATAAGCAAGAAGAGTAAGTAGCCAACTTTGTGGCCCAATTTAGTTGAGCAGCTGCAGCGAAGAAGAATTTATTTGCAGCACATAAAATAGGGATATAAAATAGACGCAATTAAAAGGCTGGCCAGTGAGATTTTGTTTTGTACAGCGATCATTTTTTTCCGTTGACAGAATGCGTGTCTGTGCAAGATGCGTCCGTGGAAACACGGAGCGTTTCTCAAAGTGAGATGGAACCCTCCATTTTATTGGTGTCTCTTGCTTTAGAAAATGACTCAAATGCGGTTGTAAATCACAGATATTGTGAGGATTTATAACTAGCACAAGCGTATGCACACGCATAACCATTCTGGTATTATTGGGAAGCAGAAGGAAAGCCTGACATTTAATGAGCAAATAATATATTCTGTTTCAGTTATTGTATTTATATAAATAATTTGTTTTACTTCATTGATTTCCTCAATACATTTCATTATTTGTATGTCAATTGTAATTCACTTGTATTTGGCCATAATTAAATCAGCATTTTGTCCTTATCATTGACTCTGTGTATGTATAAAAACACATTGAATATAAACTAAACACTTTCATTTATTCAAATATGCTAAAAATATACATGTTACATTCACCACTAGAATGGAGAACTAACAGTGAGATTATATTACGGTAAGGTCCATGTGCAAAACAAAATTCAGTCATCACACAGGTTAGGTAGAAAAGGGCAGTGGGGGTGATATATACATGGTAACAGTTAAAGACTTGTTCACTGCATCTGTAGGTCTTGGACCAAAATGCAAGGTCACTGTCTGCCCTTGTGTATAAGGTACTTTTCCTAAATTACTCCAATAAAAATCCAGTAGTTTATGGGCTATAGAATTTTTAAGCCGTAGAACTGTGGGTCACCCCGGTTAAGCAAATAAATAATATAACGTAATATCTCTGCAAAAATGAATGGATAAGTCGTGTAAGGTCACAGGGGTACACTCCGGGTGGTAATAATGGCTTCAGCTGGACATTGTTTCTCACATTGTCCATGGAAAGTAGTGGGTTGAGTTAATCACACGCTTTTATTGTGTAAGTCGGGGAACGCCAAGTCTAGTGCTGGAGCTGTTTCTGTAATTTACGCTCTATACTTGGACCGTAATTATATAGTTGGATCAATTATTGGGCTAAATGAAAGCAGGTAAAGGCATAATTAAGATACACAACCATTAACCTTTCAGACAGACTCGAGAAATCTGCAAATGTTGTGTAACTTCAGGATCAGTGCTGTCTACTTGCAATTTAGGCACAATAGCAGTGAATTCAATGTGTTCACTGTGATCTGTAATAAAGTTGGTGTGAGCTAAGGCACCAATGTCTACTGTACTATTTGTCATATTTAAAACCAAATTTCACGCTTATTTATCACATGACAATGGTTTGTTTACATTTGGCTACATAATCATCATAACACAAAAATAATATCTCTAAAGACTTTCATTATAAAATTGAAAGTTGACTCAGTACATAATAAAACCATTATGAATATAATTAAATATTATATTTAATATAATCCAAATCCACTGCAAAAACGTTTCAACAAGCATTTTAGTCTTATATTTAGACTACTTTTTTATATTTATGCTAGCTAAGAAAAAAATATTCGCGATGAGGTGAGATAGTGTGACTCATTTTAAGATTTGCCGAAGGGGTATGAAAATACCACTTGTCAAGCAAACAGTAAGTTACAGTAAAACAAGTTAATACATTCTACTTCAGAGAAAAAGTCTCAAGACTAAAACTTATCATACTCTCATACATTCACAGGGCCTGGATTGAAAAACAAAAAAAAGATTTGCTTCTGGCAATAAATTAACATAGAACAGTACATAATTTCTGTATTGACCTTAAGGTTACATGTCCAGCTACAGAACATGACACTGTACACTGTAAGAACCAAATTCTACCTGGATAAAAAAGCCAATGATGGCTGATATGAGGAGACACTGTCTGAGATCTGCTATTTGTCTTCGTCAGAAAAACAGCTAATCTGATTCTCGGAGCTGTTTTTTGTCTGCATCACCATTAACAACCCGCACAGACCTGTCAACGGCAAATCCAGACAGGTCAGTCTAAATCAAATAACACACGGGAGAAATTTCTTATTTCTATCCGAGAGACATCCATTCGATGTCTTGCGGATTGAGGGACTTGGGATTCTGACAGCCGGAGGACGATGAATCACACATCTCGAGGAAAGAAAGAGGAAAAAAAAAACAAAAACCCAGAGACTCCTGAAAAGAACATTCCAGTGTCTGGAGGTGAGGGCGCCATGCTTTCGGATGAGATGATGGAATGTGAACCGCGGCCCCGGCACTCCGCGGCGCAGTTACGTTTCATGTTAAATTCATCTCTGCGACGGCGAAGAGCGCTGAGAGATGAAAAGAGAGACGGTGGCATCGGAGGCAGAGTGTACAGCGGTGGCCTTGCTCTGAACCCGGCCCTCGTGACCGGCCCTACCGGTTACATTCCTCCGCGTTTAAACACAATGCGCGCCCTTATCGCGCCTCCTTCGGAGGATGTGATGTTCATTTCGGCAGACTGAATGATTGTCATTATATCCCCTGAATGCTGTATCTTCTTTAACGGTTCCCCGCTGCTCTGCGTCTGGAGTCTTGAGCATTTTTCAATTGGTGCACTCACCAGAGCTTTATTCAATTTGGAGTGGCAGCTACACGGTGCCTTCTTCAGCTGACTCAGAATTGAAATTCAGCTTCCAGGCCCCGGGACCCTTGAGAATCAAACTCCAAAATCAATTTAGAAGGCTTTCATTTTCAAACGATGAAATCTTGTTTGCGGTCAATCAGTTCAAACACAACACACGCACAATTACAAACATAAAAATGAAACACATTTACACACAGTAGATACCTGTACACATATAACCAGACACACACATGGGCACATACATTAACCTGCCAATAGGATCTTGAGCTCTTGTTACTGTACTTCTTCTCAAAAATAGTTTATATTTCGGTTTAAAGGCCAAGGCGTACTCTGACATTTTTCTCGCCACAGTTAAAAGACAGTACCCCAGGGATGATATGCTGAACTGGTTCTTGACTCTGTATTGATTGACCCAAATATACTGTGAGTTGCTTGACATGGTGCTTCTTCTCCCCTACCGGCAACAGCAGTGGCTACACGATAAATCAATTTACGCCGGGGCTGTAATGTGGTGGGGCGTAATGCGCTCCAGAGGCACGGAACACCTCAGCCTTCCACAGCGTCTGTCTCAGGTGCAGCTTTACCCCCTGAGACAGCTCTGTCCCATCTCACACCGGAAAAATGAATCAACCGCTTGCTCGGAAAACAGCTGACATGAAAAAGTATTAACGAACACACGGCCCGGTTTGGTAAGCTTTTCTGCTTTTCCGGTGTGTGCAGTTTTTTAACTCACTTCCTTGTATTGTGCTTGGTATGTGTCACTTTTTTCCATTATAGCGGTGAAGATAAAACCGGTTCATCAGAAGTGCAGAGTGACTGAGCTTTGATAAAGCTGTGACTTTATGTCAAAAGACGGAGGTTCTACTTAGTGCCACACGGAACACCACTTAACCATAGAGTCCCCTTTATATGTCTTAGGCCCCCAAAGCGACAAATTGACTGGCTAGAAGTAATAAGCTGAAAGGAGGAAAAAAAAAGAGAGACACAATCCACTTTCCAAACCATCTGGGATCCCCGCTGTGAAGGTCGATTACAGGGCAAGCCAAGTGACAGTTCCATATTAAAACCAGTTTGAGCCATAGCCAAAGAATTTCTTCAAATAATGCCCAGGCCTACTGCATTGAGAGAAAAACAACAGGACTCTATTTTTGCCGAACTATTAGTTGAGAAATAATTTGCTTCCAGATAAATTAGCCAGATTCCATTAAAAGCTTCACTTAGAATGTCATGTTATGTAGGTAGCTATAGGTAGCTCATGGGAATTGCAGACGTTTTTTTCTGCACAGAGCACACTCATAATCCAAAATTAATGTGCACGTGTGTTAAAAAAAACTTCATGTCTTTTTGGTCTTTCCACACTTTCTACACTAAAAATCAGCAGTAAGTTTTTATAATGAACAATTATTGTACAATAGCAACTATAATTGCAGTTTAAACTGAGATCCTCTGTTAATATGACATTACAAGTACAGTAGTCATTTCAATATTTATCTTTTCCCACTTGAGGACATTATACAGTAGCTTTGTACCATAATAGACTGAAGGAAACTATTACAACGGATAATAAAGTAAAGTCGACATTAAAATGATGGGAGTTAGATCTAGCTCCTGAACACATTACTGTACACTATGCAGGATTGTGTGTGTGTGTGTGTGTGTGTGTGTGTGCGTACATGTGTGGGTGTGTGTGTGTGTCGGTTAAGAACAGGCTTATCGTGAATGAGAGTGCATCCTTCAGCAGGCTTCTCTGCAGACTTTTTTAATAATCAAGCGTGGGGGACTTTGCGTCTGCACTTTTTCAGACGGGGGTGGGGGTAAGATATTAAACCAGGAGGCTCGCACAACTCCACGGATGATAAAGGTTCCTCGGCAGCCGGGGTAGAAAGAAAATGACATCCATCCCAGTGGACATGTTCCACTTTCTGGAAATACCCACATAAACACTGTTGCATCACAGCGCAAACTCAGCGCAGCTGTAGGTTTCATGTTCTTAGCTGGCGACGGCGCATCGCGTCTATAAATATTCTGATCTAGACAGGGATTTGACCCGCTGTCAGACTGTCATAGGATTTTCTACAGTGAAAAATGTTATCACAACAGTGGGATTGGGAGGAGGATGAGGTGTTGGGTGGGGGGGGGGGGGGTCTCTCTCTGTTTAAGGAATGCAGACTTGGGCTCGTCAGTCCTGGGGAGTGCCCTCAGAAGCAAAGGGGATATGTGACTAAAAGGAAGGCAGCGTTGAAGCTGTGATAAAGGATTATCTCTATTCAGTGGCAGGGGACAGCTCACTTTAGCCCTGAGGAGAGGGGTGGGGGGAGAAGGGGAGAACAGCCAGAAGACACAGCTGCACTAATGCAGAGGAAGCCCCAGCAGAACTCCAGCAGATAAAACTGTACCTACAGCAATGTGTTATTTTTATGGGAAAATCATTTCCAATATGACGTTTCCTATAAAGAGCACACAGTTGTAAAATGAATAGCACTATTGAAGTAGGGACAATGTCCTATGCCGGATGAGAGGCATGAGAGGAAGATTGCCTCTGCAGAGCGAGAGTTCTTACTCTGAGAAGTGTTAGGTCATTAAAATGTTTTGCTCTTCATATGCGAGAATGAATTAACTGCCCACACTAGGAGTGATTTTGTATTTGCAGTAATTCTCTATTTCACGAGTCACAGAAAAATACAAGTGGTGATGTCATCATCACTCTCACCTGGGAATTGTCTCTGGCAAACATTGTGTTAAATAAAAAGCAAGAGCCAAAGATTTTTCTTTGTTTTGTGTGGGTATATGATGGGTTTAATCCTTTAAGGAATAAGATTGCAAATATGTAATTAGAATGTTCTTAACTGAAAATGCTAAATACTTTGTTATTTCGCTGACACTTTTATCCAAAGTGACCTAGAGTTGATTAGACTAGGACAACCCCCCGGCGTTAAGGGCCCTACGGATCTTATCGTGGCTACACCAGGGCTTGAGCCACCAACCGTCCCTGTCATGTACCTCGGCTAAAAATAAATAAATAAATTCCACAAAACCTACTCTTCAAATGGTTAATTGCATTTACTGTATAGTTATACACTCTTTAGAGCAATTTAGACATTGTGTGGATGGAATGCAACATGTAAACTTTCTCTACTGGATTTCTACTGAAGCTCATTTCAGAGGCAGAAATTCTTGGCTTAACTTTGTCTCCTGCACTCCACTGTCAGCTGCGTGAGATTGGGATAGATGTCAAAAACAGACAGCTGATAAAAGACACAATCGCAGCTCTCCGTTTTTTATCTACGGCTTACGGGACGTGATCCTTCAATCTTCAGAGGGAGACTGCATTAAACAGAGTGCTAACGCTTCCAAGATGCACACTTGCAAATATATATCTCTCCTTGGGTTTTTAGCTTGTTGGTTTGTTATTTAAAATGTCGGTGCATTGCACACATGGAAATGTTACAGTACCTCTTTCCAAATTTCCATCTGTTCTGTACTGGACTTTCCGTCTCTTTTCAGCCTCAGACGCACACAGGTTAAGACAGATACCATACACAAAGGTGGCATTGCTTTTTTTATGAGGCATTCATATGTATGGAATGTGTTATTTATTAAATACATTTTACAGTACCAACATGAACACAGTAATGTGGCTCCATTTTGTGAGTGACTCATGAATTGTTCCGTTCAATTCAGTCTGGAACAGACTATTTTTTTCAGACACTTTCCTCGATATTTGCGTGCATAAATTTCCATATGAAAGGAGCAAAATCATTTCTGAGAAACGGACATGGCCAAGCTTGAATTAGTCACACTTGGCGAAGCGCACAGAGTGCTGGGACGAATCGACAGCAGGTTTTTTATCAGTCAGGAGACCTGTGCTGACTGTGAACGTGGTGATTTTGCATCTCCCCATAATTGATACTGAGTCATCTCACAGGTTTGTGTGGCAGGAAGCATTTTCCTTCCTTCCTAAACGGGAGCATTGCACCTCCCACTTCACAGCAGAAGAAGATTATCGCTCAGACAGTGTTTGACCTGTCACTTCCGTCGTTCTCTTCATTCCTGTAGCTTTCCAGCTGGGATGAAGGAGGAATATCTCATGTGCTTGTGTCTTTGTCTTATTTCTAACCACAATTTAAGACCTCCTTTAGTAGAATCCACTTTTGATGACAATTCGATTACAGTACATAGACTATACACACAAATGTATTGAAGCCTGAATATACTAAGTTGATGTTATGAAAATATATACGTAGGTACTGTAAACATTCTGGTTCATGGCAAAAAAGCGTATAACGGTCTACAAGAAAGCAGGCATTCTGGGGAGTCTTCCAGAATATGTTACCTGCTCCCTGCTACCCACGGCCAGGAAATCAACCACAGATTAGCAGTCTGAAGTGAAGCTTAGAAATTGGCATTTTTCTGTCACTAATTGAAGAACAGTTATGAATGAGGGGGAATCCCCCAGGTTTTGCAATTTGCAGGGGAACCCCCGATTGCATAATGTGAAGGGGGAACACCCCCACCCCCTGACCCCAAGTAAGTCGGTCTTTGGAATGAACGTTTGAAAGGTTTGCATGTCTGTAAAAGTATATTCTGAATGATGATAGAATCATCATCGACTGATGGAACCAGTGTTGCCGCTTTATTGACTCCAAAAGACCTTGAACGAAACAGACAAAAGGCATGTTCCCGGAACAGAAACCTATCACCACTCCTGCCTGGAAATTCAGGTGAACTGTTCGCCAACTTTCACTAACATTGTGTTTGAAAATTCTTTACACAGCTAATGGAAAACAAGCTGGGAGCATAGATGACAGGTGGATCAATATTTTATGAGGGGATATTTATGTTGCCCATAGCTAAGCAGACACACTGGAACCATGGAGCCACTTTTATTTTATAATAATCTGTTAACCCACGCTGCTACCAAAATAATCCATAGGAAACCGTAACATTGATGAATATGACCCTTTACATATGTCATGTTACCTGCAGCATGCATTTCAGCTGAAGTTGAAATTAGGATTTGAAGATAGCACACGTGTGCATAAGGCACAGCTGACATCAATACAATGGATCACTGTCTGACAACTTGGTTGCAGTACATCACTTGTTTAATGTATACAATATGCACACAGCAAAGTTCTCAGTGTTGTATAATCTCAGGTTTGCATGAGGCCAAAGGACACTATGTGTAGTCTGACTATGTGTAAATCTGAATTTAAGGTGCCCTTTCAAGAGTTGAATTTACACAGTGTTCTGCTGTGTAGCCTTGCTCCGGTGCCAAAATGAGTTGAACATCATTGAGTTGACAGCAGAAGTAAAGTGGGGACGGACTCTACAAACACACGCTAAAGAGTCTTCCATTTTGTTACGGTTCCACACAAACAAAATCTGCTGATTAGATAATTGCATTAATAAGTAGGTCTACAAAATGCTCAGTGAGTGTATTTAACAATAAAACCATGGCTACTCAATGTATTCTTAAAATCCACTCTATCCTTACATACAGTACTGTGATTCTGTGTCTTTGCAGGGATGTACAAATTTGAGCATGGCTTGCGCAATGGGTGTTCAGATATAGAGAGAGTGCAGTATGTTCTCTGTTAATTACTGTGGCCAAAAGCACAAAGCACATTCTTGAAATACTCACATTAACACTTTTGCACATTAACATAGTTGCCAAAAGAATATCAGTGTCCTTCATTCCCATCGTGAAATAAAAATAATAAAAATGTGATTTTGGATAGGCTACAATGCTGTTGCTGTCCAAGACTTTTATTGGTGCATTGAGAAAGAGTTGGCTGAGGTTCCCTGTGACCTTGATATGGATGAAACCAGTAGTGCAATATGGGGCCCACTAATGCCTAATGTCAGATTAACTGAATGCTTTTGCTCAATGGATCATTTGGGAATGTTATGGTGGGCATACAAAATGGATGCATTTGGGTAGTTCAGACTATTATAAGGAAGCTTAAAGCATGCTTCATTATTAACTCCCTTAAGCCATCAATGAATAACAGTTATTGCCTAGCTGTGTACTGAATACTGAATTAGAGAGGACTAATATAATTCTCTGCATTGTTAATGGGATGCGTATCTCTTCTTGTGGCTATCACTCATAATGACGGTAGTAATAGTTCCCCCGTTTCATAACAGACGCATATATTTTGAATAGTTCTGTTCATAAGTGTAGCTTTTGTGCTTTTGATTAGTGGATCTATGTGGGAATAGACAACTGATGGATGCACAGGAGAGATTGATATGTGTAATATGGTTACAGCAGGTTTAACTCAAATCATTTTCATGCAATGCCACTCTTAACCCCCACATTACCCACAATACAATGCCAAAACCACCTGCTAGGTGCTTCAGCAAATAGCAACTTCCGTCAGAATACAGAGATGTTGCTACGTAGACATAGATTCATCCATCATATTGGATTAAGTCAATGAAGATGAAAATGCCACGGAGTTGACAAAAATAATTTTTTATTCATTTCCCACGAGCTTGTCTTCAATATCCCAGGCTAAAAAGCATTATCTATCTGTCAAAATGGGAGTGATTTAATATATTCCATCCATTACGATCGTGTTTTGACTGAATAAAAGAAAATCCACCTTATAGGCTACTTGTCAACAAAATGCAGGCCATCACATTTAATTTGTATAAAAGACTTGGAAAACAAGTCTATGAATGAACAGGCTAAATGGAAATATACTTTAATTCATCAATATAAATAATGTCAGCATACCTATTTAAACTACAGAAGAGGCAGAGGCTATTAATTTTACAAATATTCATGATTACATTCATACCGCATCTTTTGTTGAAGTATGCATGTATCACCTGTGAATTAAAAAAAGATTACTGCGCCTTAATTTTTCATCTTTAAATCCTTAGCAAATTCCCAACAATGCTTGTGTGGACAAAGTCAATATGCTTTTGACAACTCGAGAGGTTTTTGGCTTCCTCTTTCTGCAGAGTAAACACGGCTCCTCTGGATCGCTCTTCAAGTGTTCCATGGACAGGTGCTCGGACAGCAGGAGGCCTTGTTAAGTCGAAGGTTGTTTTGCCGTCCCGCAGAGAATATATAGTTAGTAATCAGGAAGTAGCAGCGGGCAGATGACAAGAAAGTGTCCCCATACCAATCCGCTTCACTTACCACTTCCCGCTGGCTTATTAAACAGGATTCGTACACGACTCCCCCGTTCATTATGGCCGAACACTCGCCTTTAGATGCCCCGCGAATGAAAATGGAGGTGTGCTGAATGCATGGGCACTCACCACAACAAAGGTAAAGCTGTTGCATACTTTTTAGCAGCGCCCACCCAAATGCTATACGCCTTTAGCACGCAGACGCGCCGCCCTCCGTGTCGCGAGGTATCACGCTTTCATCCCGCGGCGGGGGAATCGCAGGCAGTTTCTCATTAGGTGCATTCTAATGGCCACCCATAGGACGCCTTCATACGTCTGCCTGGAGGACAGAGAAACAAACGGCGGGGAGAATAATGATTTTTCTTATGAAGTCTGCATCATGCTCCCGGTGCCGAACGCCACGCAAACGTCTAGACCCGCGGGGTGTTATCACTTGATCTCGGGGAGGTTGCCGGAACCGGCTCACGTCTTCTGTAATCAGCATGCTGGGAAGTGCTGGAAGGTTCGCTCAATCTTCATCTCTCCGTCCTCCCTTCATCATGTGGAAGGCCTATTCCACTCTCATTTTTATGCTTATATGCAGGGCATGATAACCAAGGAATCATTAAGAGACAGAAAGGAACGGGCTATGTGGAAAGAACTCTTTTGAGCCATACTCGTACTGTATACATACGGTCTAACTAACGAAGAACCTTTGCATTTGGAACAGATTGCAGATTCATGAATACAATGCATCTCACACTGCGAATTGAGGGAAATGCTTTTCTACACAAGGCGGTCAATTTAAAAGATAGCTCACTTTCAAATTTTCTAAAAACACCATGTTTCCAGCCTGCAGCACCGCCACAATAGAACAGGCATGGTGGCAACAAGTTGTTTGAATACCAAGCAATACAATAACTTTTAAAATGCTGAACGTTATGGATTACACTTTGTTGTTCATACTCGGCAAGAGTATGAACTGACAAACACAGATCGGAGAGATTAAGTAAATGGTATATTCAAAAAATCAACTTGTCATTACTGACTTAAAGTGCTCCTATTTTTGCTCTTTGTAAACATCTGTCTGCAGTATGGTACACCATATGCAAGCAGGCTTTGACTGGAGGATGAGGAATAAAATTTCAACTGTCAAGGCTAGATGAGACAAAGGTTCAACACTTTTTTCCTAGCATCTGTTAGGGTTAAAGATTAGCTAATTTTGGGCAAATGTAGTATGACACCTTTCATATCACATGACTGAGCCAAAATTCAACGTCACCACCAAATCTTAACCAGTGTGAAGTACCTGCAATTTTCAATTTGAGTTGGAAAGTTGTTGACATTTTTAGCAAATAATCAACAGAAAAAAAAAAGGGAACACAATGATGGAAGATAAGTAAGGGGAGAGGACGGAGCTATTGGGAAAACCACATGTAATACACACTGTAATCCAGGTGTGCTATTGCAAAGTAGAGAAACAAATCATTTAAATTAAATAATTAATAGAATTGCCTGGTTATGAAAGTTAGAACAGAAGATGGTGAAATAGTATGAGTATAAGCAAAACCATTTACACTATAAGACACACTCCAGGTGGCAAATATCCATACCTATACCTAGATATACAGTAGCCTATGTTTGTGCACATGTACATCACTTTATTTCATAAAGTGAAAAGACAAAGGTTCAATTTTTATTCTCTATTTCATATTTATATTTAATTTTTTATTTCACATTTTTCCATCTAATCTGTTGTTTTAGCATGTTTGATAATTGATGGATTGCCACATTAACGTTTTATCTCTCCAAGGTGTTCTGAGAACCGCTGTTCATTCACTCTGCTAAACACACAGGTCGAATCTCCCCAAGCCAGTAGACCACACACAGACAGTGCAGTAAAAATGATGCATGGTCTTTGATTCATAAATTTTGAATGTTGTCACTTGACAGCATTAATATTCTCTCTATCAGCACCTAAACAGCAAGTAATGGGCAGCAGGATTTCACATTCCATTACACATAATGGCTTTGGGCCCAGTTTTCACACTGACTTTATAGCCCTAATCTATATGCATTGTATTTGTATTTCTTGCTAATTTAATGCAAAAGCAGAATTACCTCTAAAAAGGCAACAGATTCGAGTCTGTACCATATTTTACCTGAATTACCGTTTCTTATATTTAAATAGAAGTATACACTTTACTTTATTGACCGATCTGTTTGCCGAATAACCTACTATCTGTAAATTAATGGTTACTGTCATGTAACATTACTGCCGTAATGTGAATTTAAACAGAATGGAATATACTGCACACACCAGGGATCTTCTGTTTGTTCCAATCTGGCCTGCGAAACGATCTGGCAAGATTTGCTGACTTTATACCAAAGTTTAGTATTAACTATAATAAAATGTAAAACGGTGACAATGTAGCTAAATCTGGATGTGCTTTCTGCTGCCAGGAATTGGATTGTGCTTATTATAATATATGTGTGGGCATCCCACACAATTGATGCTAAAATATCTGGTGCTCCATTTGTACTGTTGCCTGAAAAATAATAGCCATGAACCATTTTCACTCACAGGTACTGCGTGTAATAGAGAAAGAACATGATTCAATTTGAGGTAATGATACCCTCAATAAGAGCAGGATGTTAAAAAACGTAAGGCATTCCTTTCCAGAGCTTGAGGGAAAAAAGTAAGTTCCTCCCACACAAGACCAGGATGTATCCCATCTCTGCGGTCAAGAGATGACAGAGCTTAATGAACCCATGGGAGACTGGAATGTGATGGAAAATGAGATTTTCACTTGAACACACAAACAATTTTACAGTGCTTATTCAAGGGACCAGACAGAAATGAATTGCTGACTGACATTCAATCAGAGAATCTTTTTTTATACCCATTTATGTATTCATTATTACTGGTTATTTATTTTTTTCTTTCTTTTATTTTTTTTTCTTTATTTGATTTTTAGAGCTGTATTTGATCTCTGACAATGTTTCAACTTAGCCTGGCAATAAAAGCCTTTCTCTCAAATTAAAGAAAGCGTAAATGTAGAATTTGATAATCCAAGATACAAATTATTCTTATGGTTTCTTCCTCTATGTACCTGTACATGCATTACATGCAGTTGCATTCATCAGGGGGACTGGCCTGTAACCTATTTAAGCAGACATTGAGTGAAAGGCAGGTATACACCCTGAAGTGGTCACCAGTCCATCGCAGGGCCCACACACCATTCACTCACACATTCATAGCCTGAGACCTTCCAGTTAGCCTAGCCTGCATGTCTTTAGACTGTGGGAGGAAACCGATGCACCCAGAGGAAACCCACGCAGACACGGGGACAACATGCTCCACAAAAGGGCCCTCGGCCTTGGATCCCTTCTTATTGTGAGGTGACATCGATACCCACTGCACCACGTCCCACCAACTTCTATAATGCGCTAAATATAAGGTGACTTACAGTATGCCAGTTAGAACTGAAGTAACATAATACATACTATTAAAGTAGTCACATGGTGGTACTTACCGTAGGTTCTCCCTCTATGAACTCCCACCGATAGACTACCTCGGCATAATCCAGCCAAGTCCACTACAGCTGCCTTTGCACTTTGCAAGACCTTTCGTGAATATGCAGAGCTCTATAAAATCTTTTTTTCTTGATTGACTCTGTACTGGTTGATTTGTTATACAGCAACACAGATATGCTTAACATGCTTTTATAAAAGTGATCCCCAGTGTAGCCACAATAAGATCCACACAGCTATTGGGCCCTTAACCCTGCATTGCTCCAGGGGAGGATTGTCTCTAAGTTGCTTTGGATAAAAGAAAAAAAGGTCACTTGTAAAGCAACCAATAACAATGGTCAATAATATAGTAACATAGAACCGCATGTTTAAAATAGAAATGGCTTAAACCTATTCAATAAAATTGAATTTGGTCACATCACATCACATGCATATATTGTGTGTCCATGATGATCCATGTGCTCTCAAGTATAGTAGTACTAAATTATAACAATGTACCGTTTGTTCAATATAGCAACTTGATATAGTTTGACCACTCTCTGCAGCACAATATTTGTACTGGGATTAAAGTGAATGAATCTGCCTGTAGTTCCATTCTATGAAATTTTGAAAAACAGTACTTGTGCAGTTTTCTTCACAGTTGATTGACATGATATACCAACTCATGTTCTTTTCAAAGCAACTAAATGCACAAAGGTGAACTCCAGTCAGTCTAAATTATAATGTTTAGTTTGTGCACATAGGTATATATAATTTATTTCCATTAAATTAATATTATGACTGCAATTACTAGATACTGATTTTGCATCTGATTTTGAAGAATACCCTTTAAATGTGAGTGGCAAGTGGACTTCACTCTTCTGTAAAACAATTGCAGACTGTTGCATTATAGGCCACAAGATGGCATCATTCATTGCATGATGAAGACTACTCTGTTGAATAACACCCTCTAGGTTTACAACCATCCATTTCATAGCAACAAAGATAATGAAAACAAATACTGTATCTCGTTTTGAATAATTAAAATGGAATTTGAGTAAACAGGTAGGCCTGGCCAATAACATTAATCCCCAGTGGGGAGGAGCTATGCAGGTAATCAATAAATCAATAAATCAATAAATAAATAAATGTCACACTTCCGGTCTGGAAGTATTGTAAGGGCATCCCCCCATATATGTGTAAGTTCTGCAATATAAATATCTTAATAAATCAAATGTTTAATAAATGTTTCGCCTTTATTGCACAAATTATGTCTTTGGTTCATTTGTTAATAACATTATGGTTTTGGGTACTGTATATGTATCTTATCATCGACTGTCGCAAACAAGTATGCGGAAACAGAATAACATTATTTATAAAAATAAATTTCACAGATGAGAACTTTACAGTTTTTATAAAATTGGACATAGCACATTCTCATTCAGGTTAGAATTATCCAATGCAAGACAATCCTGCATGCATTCTTTTGCATTTCTGTTCGGTAAGACAAATGGTGAAACTTGTTCTGTTTTATTTAAAAAGGCATTTTGATTCATGTGTGCCCCATTACAGAGGTACTATTATGAGCAGGGAATCTTCATTTTGAAACAATTGTAAGGTTATCTGCTCAATTCACGTAATATAAGTTACTAATTGCCAAAATAATAATAATACAAAAAAATCTGATTTGGGTCATATACGAGACCTGCACGTACTCCAGCCCCAGAAACTCCACAGGATGGACTTGCAGTGAAGGCTACAGCAAATTCATTGGCGTAAGTTACTGCTGCTTTGTAACCTCCATGGCAGCTTGCGAGCAGAGACTGCAACCAGTCAAGTTTACGAGACATTTACACGTTAATCTACCACAATGCACTGGTGAAAATATTTTCTACTGCCCAGTGGTTTTACTTTAAGGCCTACTAGGCAACTACTACTACCGACTGATGTTTGATCTAAAAAATTACTGAATACTGAACACTTTAAACTTCCGATATGTAATTCTTAGGATTACCACCACCTCTTGAGTAATACAGTTTTACCCACCTCTACCTGTCTCTATGCTTTTAAAGAACTGTTTAGCCTTAATGTATAAATACCGTTTAACATTACACATTCACAGATACAACAACATACAGTACTGCAACTGCAACTACAAAGACTTGGGTAGAAAATAACACTAGTTCGAAATTGCAAGCGCATTGCACGAACAAGGTTACCTCAAAACGCAGCCAGAATGCAATCGTATACACCACTGCTCATTTCTTGTTCGTCACACAATTAATACAAGGTTTTAAATTGATACTAATATATGAGCCTCGTTGTCCACGTCATTGCCGACCACAAACTTTCACTTGCATGCCTTTTCGCCGAGCAGCCGCAGCCTCTGTCTACGCCTCCCGGAATGATCGACGCATCCTCCGTCCATTTCCATAACTCACGGAGTGTGTTCTACCAATAACCGCGGTCGGAGGTGCAGCTTTTCGAGGTGGGAGGTTCATCGCATGGTGCTTTGGATGTGAGGAAGAGAGAGGGATGCTGGAACGAACCACAAACTCCTCAGGATTACTCACTGTGGAGACTGAGCAACTGTCTTCATAGTGTGATATTCTTCTCAGTTGCATATGCTGGACAGACAGGCTGGCATCAAGATAGCCGTTTGCTGTATAATTTTGTCACAACGGAATGTAGCGTACTATGTCCGTGAGAGGCACTGAATATCTTTTTGTTTTGAAGGACTCGTGCCACTGGAGACAAGTGTCGCTCAGGTGTCCACAACAACGTTAGCATATTGCTTTACATTTGACAGCTTTTTACACGTGAGCCTCGGGATAAAAAGCACTCCGCAAAACACGTGTTGTGTATGCCAAATGAGATGGATTTGCAAAGCTGTCAACTAAAGCGCTCTTTTGCGTAAGTGCAGTACTAAAACAGAAATTATAGCTGAATCTAACCCTAATGAATTATACGTATGCGTGTAGTTTGAACTGTAAACAAGCAGATGTTACGTATCTACCAATTTAATGGAATACACGGAAGTACTGTAACCGGTTGAATGAAATGACCGTAACGAAGAGGATACAATAAGACAGCGCGCGGAAGTGAAGCAGCTGTGGTATGCAAAGGTGGGGAAATGACTGGTGGAAGTCGAAGTGCCAAGTGGTTAATTCTCCCTGGATCGGATTTACGCGGTGAACGCAGCACTACACCGTATTAGTTATTGTGCATGGAACTTTAGCACATCACGCCATACATGTAGAACAAGTGTGATGATCGAAAAGAAAACCAAAATGATCGCAAAAAGGTACAACGCACGTGAATGTAGGCAGTGATTGATTTTTTCGAACGACTGTGTTGGATAAAACTATTATGACCGCATATGGAAATGATCCGCTGCTCTGTTTAAAAGGAAATTCCTGAAAGCTCTGCAAGTAAACGAAAGCACTTAATATGGAACTGAATAACTGTAAAGTTGTGTCATGTGTATCCTCTTTTGGAAAGTGATAGTATGCGCTCGCATGAACCACAAAGAGCGCAATTCAAGGTTACAGAATTATGAATTTAAGACAAATTTTGGTTTCCAGTGAGCCTAAACAACCGGGATCAATGACAAAAGACAAAGGAACGCACAAAAGAATCAAGATACTTTATTTGGAACATGTGATGTCTTAGAAACGATGGAGTCAAGCGATGCAAGTAATTTTGTCGCTAATACAAACTGTTGCAGCACTTCAATGGAATAGACGTTTGTAGCGACGGAAGTTGTTTTGCCGTTACTCTGTTTCTTTTCAGGTTTATTTAGTTCCCAAGATGCCAACTGCTGAAAATGATATCTTGAATTAAATACATAGGCGACAAAAAGTAACGGATGTGGAAATTAATGATGGTACATAACATCATGTTGAGCGACAGAAAAGTCGTTTGAGGACAAATCATCTTTATTCGTCCTCCCGAAGGTGCGACATCGAGTCTCTTGCAAAGCAGGTATGAGTGTCATGTTTTCTTACTCAGAAACAGTCATTTTGGGCTACTGTAATGATCCACAGGATGACAGTAAATAATTGATGCCTTATCACAACCAAACTTTATTATTTATTTATTTGTTATTGCATACTGTATTCGACCGGAAATGTCTGCACTGTAGGCGTACATATTAGTATTTTTACACTTTGTTCTTGACAAGCTGCTTTTGAAACTGTCGAGGAATAATTCTGTTCAGATTAATTCAGGCCTACACAGACTAGAATCTTGGTCCAGCTTTATTTCATGATCATGGAGAGAAGCACAAGCATTTTTCACCCATCTTTATACCTAGGCAGACACAGGTAAGTAGAAGAAAAAACACACACACAGGACTGCCATATATCACTCTGCTGGGGAAGCGAGTTTAGGGGGAACACTCTTCCAAACAGAAAAGGAGTCACTGAGAGCAATAAACCATTAGTCTTTAGCCAAGGATATAGGAACCTCCAGTTAACCTCATTTTGCAAATTTGTCTACACCAACAAAGGAGGAAACTGAACATATCTTAAAAAGTCACTATTTCAGTTTAATTGCTTCAATTGTATGAATTAGTATGAATCTATTTTACGTTGTAATTTTAATTAAATCCATAGATAATGTGAGGGACACCATAGCTTGTCATTAGCCTAATGTTCTATGTAAATTAAGTAAGTATTCACAACTTGAAAACTTTCAAAAGAAGATGCAGTACAGTGATCAGAACACTGATCATGGACAATTAATGTTTAACTTGAAATGAACAGTTCCTGTTTTTGTGCCACACAGCCACTAAAACCTCCAGCATGCTAATTTTGGGATGAGAGTCAGCCTCCTGGGCTGAAAGTGGACCCCCCACCTTCTCCTTCTCCTGCCTCTGCTCCCATCACCACCAGCCCCCACTGCCCACATGCAGGCCAAGAAGAGGTACCTGCTCGTGTCTCTGGGAGCCTGTCTTCTTCTGCTTGCCTATCTGTGGGGACTGCAGATCGGGGACTTCCACCACCAGAACCAACACCAACACCTCTACAGAGTTTCCCAGAGCCAGGTTGCGCTGAGACAGGGCTGGCCGGAGTGGACTGACTCGTTTAACACCTACCTGGACGGTGGCGAGCAAGAGGAGGACGAGCCGCACCTCCACCATCAGCATGCCTCCCCCCGAGAGAGACGCGAGGTACGGAACAACATCTACAAGAGCAGGAGGTGCCGCATGGAGACGTGCTTCGACCTCAGCCTTTGCCAAACGGGCTTCAAGGTCTACATCTACCCCCTCCCGAAGGGGGACAAGATCTCGGAGAGCTACCAGAAGATCCTGGCGGCTATCGAAGAGTCCCGCTTCCACACGTCCGACCCCGGCGAGGCGTGCTTGTTCGTCCTGAGCATCGACACGTTGGACCGGGATCAGCTGTCCGTTCAGTACATTCACAATGTCAAGGCCAAAATACAAAGCCTTCCTCTGTGGAACGATGGGAGGAACCACCTTATTTTCAACCTGTACTCGGGCACTTGGCCAGATTACACAGAGGATTTGGGCTTTGATATCGGGCAGGCTATCTTGGCCAAAGCTAGCATCGATGTGGATAATTTCCGGCCTAGCTTTGATGTGTCCATACCTTTGTTTTCGAAAGATCACCCTCAGAAAGGAGGGGACAAGGGTTATTTGACCCTCAACAATGTTCCACCATCTAGGAAATATTTACTGGTCTTCAAAGGGAAGAGATACCTCACCGGTATCGGCTCTGAAACCAGAAATGCTTTATATCATGTTCACAATGGGGAAGATATAATTCTGTTAACTACCTGCAAGCATGGGAAAGACTGGGAAAAGCATAAGGATGCAAGATGTGACAGGGACAACGAAGAATACTCAAAGTAGGTGACATGTTTAATATTCCTCATGCTGCTGGCTCACAACATAATGTTGCTCTTTAAAGTATCATAGCTGTATGGGTTTGAGAGATGGGAGCATACCTTCAGCTTAGTATTTAGTATATATACTGCAAATAGGCATTGTTTTGCCTTTTCTCATATATTAATATAGGAACCTTTGCTGATGTTTAAATTATCAGATGAACTGCAGTTGATTTAAAAAAAAAAAAGATTTTGTTGTATTAAACTTATGCTTTCTGGAAAACAAATATTCAGTAAATATTATCTGTAAAGTTAAAAAAATGGCTAAAAGGTGAAATTGCATTATTTCCTATGCTCTCTCAGAAAAAAGGGGTACCTTTGCTTGTCTCTGGGGTGCAACCCTATAGATACATAAAGTTGTACCCTGGTTAGCAAATGCAAGAATTCATTTTTCTTTTTTTCATTCTTTTTTTGCTTGTAAAATGTACTTATATAACCAAACAGAACACTACTTTTCCTTCCATAGTAGATTTGGGAAATGTGTTCCCGAGAACAGAAATGTACCTCTAATGTACCTTTCTTTATGAGAGTGTATGGTATATTAACACATAGCAATGTGGAAAAGGTGTCTTTATTTTCTTGTTATAAAACCGGTTCTACCCTTCAGGGTAGAAGAAATTACAGAAATATACACCAATTTAAGCCATAGGTTCCTTTAACAAAACATGATACGCCAAAATCTTGACAAATTAGTCCAGATTACAGTCCTGTAACATTTATCTGGCTGACTGGGATTCTTTTTTTTTCAGTATGGATGGAAATTCAGGGTTATCATGGGACTACACCTATAAAGTGAACCATGTTCTTTTGTCATTAATGCTCAGTAAAGTGCTGTGACAAAACACTTGGGAGACCAGAGTACAATATCACCCTCTACAAAGCAGTGCACTGGCACTGTCTCAGAAATGAAAGACGTTTGTCAGTGGAAGGCAAAAAGAGGGCAGTGTGCACTGGCTTGAACATTTCACAAACTGACACTTGGAACCTACCAGCCAAGATTCTCAGAATTTGAAGTTGACCGTTATATTCCTCTTTTTCACTGAATGAAAATGTACGGAAAAGCAATTTTATTGCTAACAATTCACCATACTCCATCTTGATAAGCTAAGTTCTGTACTGTATGTCATATAGACATTCAAAATGTTGAATCTACCTTTTGACTGGTTGAAGTTCAGCAGCTGCTCTACAGACATGCACATTTTGTACTGAATGAGACTTCTGTATACCAGTAAACCCAGGGAACCATTGGTTAAACTTGCCTTATTAACCTGAAAGCACATGGGAGTCATTGACTTCTATTGTACCGGACAGCTGCATTTTTTTTTGCCTCTCATGTGATTGAGTCGGCAGGTTTGTACAAGGAGCACAATGTTAACATTGGTGATGCCCAGTCTTATATTTCTAACTAAATTTCTACCTCACACATTTTTATCTCTATCTGCCACTCTTTGTTATGAATGTCATACAGGTGGTCAAAAAAAGAAAATAAATATACCTTGTCTTCTGAGGTTATTCTTACTATTGTGGCTATGCTCCAGTAACTGTATTTATGAACTTCAATAACAATGACTAGGAAAATACAGCTCCTTGGGAAGACGAAAACGCGACCCTTCCAGGATGTTAGATTAAACCAGTGTACCTTGCTCATGCTCTAGAGAAATCTTTAATGAAAGCTGTATTCACAGTGGAACGATACAAAACAAAGAGAAAACAATCGTAAAGCCGTTTAGTTCTTGTAATCGCTGTCTCGCAGTATACAGTTGAATGATTTGTCAAAAACTGTGAAAACAGTCTCCAACAATTGCATAAGCTTTGCTGCAGATTGTGATGATTTCAGAAGACATGGACGGTAAATAAATGGCCCTGTATTACATGAAACAGAGGGTACCCTGCTGAAAAAAAACAGCTCAAGCTAGGTTTTGAAGCAGCTGGTTGCTGGTTGACCAGTTCAGACCAGCTCCACGCTCGACATCGTTGGACCAGCTCAAGCTGTGTTTTGAAACAGCTGGTAGCTGGTCATTTCAAGCTGGCCATAGCTGGATTTTACAGCAGGGTGTAAAAGGAGAAAATCACTTCCTCGCTGACTTACAAATGATGAAAGTTTGGAGTAGGCCCTGCAAACATTCCCCTCTCCCTCGACTCTGGACAGATCAACTGAGTCACAAGTCAGTTGCCTGATTAGGAATGCAATCCAGAGAATGATTTCACTCTTAATTCACATGGAAGTCATTAAAGCACATCTATGACTTACGAAACAGTCACATTTGTTTATGCATTGCCTGAGGAAACAGAGTCCACTGCCGCCCCCCCCCCCCCCCCGCTGATAAGACGTATTGATAGACTCAAATTAGAATTCCTCACGGTTGGATTTTTTCTCCACATGTCATAAAGGGAACAGTTGCGCTGTGCGTTAATTCGTTTTTACATCGAGAAGGCTGTTTCTGAAGTTTCACAACCAGACGGAGAGGCCTTGATTATCGGCCGGAACGCACGCTGGAAGAATCGACTCATCTCTAGTTGCGCCCTAGCCAGTCCGAACCTCTGTAGGGCTCCCTGCAACTGTTCATTGATTAAACAGGACTCATGGGTGACCCTGAAAGGTCTTCAGCTTAGATTGATTTTTAGATGGTTCGCCAACTGTGGAGAACCGTGTAGCCTCAGCGCCTCCATTGTTGTCCGTTTCCTCTTTGCCAGGAAGAGCTTTTTGCCAAATAACCAACGTGCCTTTGGTACCTATTAGACTGAATCGCTGTACCCTAATTGAGGAAGATTAGTTTTTACCAAACCTGTTGTGTTGACACGATTGGTATTCCAGGGTTGCTATGGTTACCAATGATTTAAAGAGACACTTCACTTTCTGGAGTTTGTGATATTGTTTCAGTGTTAGTGTACAGTACTGTATGTCTTCAGGTGGTGCAGGCCGGATTCTTAAAATATTAATAGACGTTTCTGATGACCCGTCGGCTTCAAAATGGTAATTAGGGCATTCGCAGGGCTGAAATAATGATAATTAAAAAAGTCCAGAGTGAATCTCTTTAAAAGAGAACACTCAGCAATAGTAAATAACCACCAGTATCATAATTTATTCATGCACTGCTAATGTATGTGTAGACAGTGAGTTTGTACTGGGATTGTACAGTTACTTAGCCTGCATTCAGACTTCAGTAGGCTCACAGAGTGTTTTCTTGAAGTATTTGGTGAAGTGTCACGTCTTTTTTGTCCACTGAAACTTTTTCAAAGCAAAGTTACTGGACACTGGTGGAAATGAGTTTAGTGCACATTTCAGACTGTCTTTAGAATGCCATGACCTTGCTGACATACAAATACACGGTCATACCAAACTAGACCGGGTGATACTTTAACCAACCGAACTGACTAACTGAAGGGAAAATTTCAGATGCAGAGATTTTTTTAATGAGTGTAGTTGGAACAGCGGTGACTCAAAGCTAAATAATTTAAAAAGTGTCAAAATGTGCCAAAAAAGAAAGGATAATTATTCATTTATTATCCCAATTAGCCACAATGAGCATGATAATGTGAACACAAACTTTATTTCTATTGCTATTTGACTACTAAGCAAACACACACTTTCACGATAATATTTATTCATTTTCTTTTATTGACTTCCCTTGCAAAATTATCTTTTTAAATTTGTTCCAGAACCAGCTTAACTGATTGGTTATTCAAGGCACTTTACCATCAATATTTAAAAGGTAAAGACCTATTTAGTTAAGTGATATATGGAATGGATTTTCCAGTTTCATTGGTAGACTTTCTCTAATATGCAATTTGTTTTTCATTCTACTTGTTCAATTAAATCTTTATGTGGTGGAAGACATTGATCCTGAAAGCAGAGTTTTTATACTTAACCCCAGAGCTCATGAAATATTAAATGTAAAAAATGTTTTTGACTTAAGAGATTTTTCTTGCAGTACTGTAAGGTGAAAGAGTCTTTCCTCTTCTTGGCTAAGAATGAATTCTGATTCTTTTTGACTGGTACAATATGTACTTCACGTAAATGAGTCAGTGGTGTGTTTGCACTGTGTGTTTCTGCTCTGTTGGTTGAGGACAACATATACTGTACCTTTAAATTATTTTTATATATAGCGCATTGCAATAAATTATCTTGACTTCCACACACTGTTCTTGCGTGTTTCAATATTATTATGTAACTTGTAAGGATTGAGAGGTAGTTAAGAATAATCAGTTCCGTGACACACTTGAAAATACATGATCTCACCATAATGCCAAACATATATACTGCAAAAAAAGAGAACAGATGCAATTTTAAGTTCACATTATTCATAACACAAAAGTATGTTTTTATCTTTTGTAATGATGTTGAACAGTACAGTTTGCTCATCAGTTTATCCTGTACTGAAAAGCTGCATTGTGTGGCCATATGAAGATGCACTCCACTGATTTTCCTTTCAGGACACCCAGCGTGTAGTTTATTGAGAGGGAGCCCCCACTGTGACGAGGCGAGGTACCCAAGGGGAGATATATTTATGAACAGATCAATTAGAAGGACTTTGGTAGAACAGAAGTAAATGGAGATTCAAATGGCAATTCATTATTTAGCTGCACTTGTTATGTTCTTATTTTATCCTATGTATGACAATACTGTATGCATTCATGTTGTGTTTTGCTAGTACTGCACCAAATTTATCCTTTGGATGAATGCCGCTTGTTGAGTTTACATCAATTTCTTCTCTCCCTGTGGTGTATATGGAGTCGAAATGAATGGTTGCTCCCCTGGAGGTGTGTAATTTCAGTCAAAAAGCCCTCTGAATTACGTGTTTTTTTGAAAGGCCTGCATCGCAGCACAAAGGTGAGAAACAGTTCTTAACATTGGATCATTAACAACTTACAAGAATAACGGTATCGCTGCGAGATAAATGTAGCTTGATTGCAGCCAAGGAAGAAATCGAATGTAGCACACCGCGAGTTTTGATATCTGGCATCTGTCATTGACATCAGAGGATTGATTCTAAAATAGAAAGCAGATAGGAGCTCTTTGAAAATAACTGAGTTCTGTTAGTGCACTTCATGATGCCACTTCATAATATAAGGCCTTTTTATCGCTGACAGTTCCAAAACATCCACTGACCACTGATCCTCAGAGAACAGACCACCTTAACAAAATCATTAGCTTGGTACTTTTATACAATTCTAACCACTGGCTGCATTGCAGTGACTATTCAACACCCAAGTACAAGCATGATGTCATATCATGGGTCTATATGAGGCACTTGAGGCTATGTAGCACTAATAATACTGTAACTAATAACTAATCATTTTCCTAAGGACCCCCCTGGGACTCTCTCCAAATACATAGGTTATGTAAATGCTCTGTAGTGGAATTGAGAAACTAAAAAAAGAATGTGTGGATATAGAGTTATGCATTGTAGGTCTGTAGCTCTGTTTAGGTAGTCTTTGTAGTAGCAGAGTTTTCTTCCTGGCTGCTCTGTTGCCAGTGAGTGGCTAAATGGAAGCCTTTCATTGTTCAAAGCGCCGAGGGATTGCTGTACGTGCCGGCAGCAGGGAGCACAGAGGTGAGGAGCACCTGTGAAGGAAGCGTTTCTTCTCACTCTCACAAGAGAGGGAAAACAAGCCCCCTCGCAAACAAAGGTCTGTCGAGAAGAGTGCACCAAGGAGATAAATATTTCTTTTTTTCTTAGAGAACAGCGTAATCTTTACAGGTTGCTGCTTGTACCGAACATCGTTCCCAGAGAGAGTTTAAAAGCTCGCTTTGAGAATTATGAACACTCTATGTGGTAGAGGCGGGCGATTACACAAAGGAGAACCGTCGGAATCGGCCAGCGTTTGACTAATCGCCCTGTGGTGTGGAATCAACTTTGAAATGAAGTTGGGAGAGTTGAGGTGTAGGAAGCTTCAGGTGAGCCACGGTCACTGATGAGTTAAACTTGGCCATTTGCCTGTACAAATACGTTCCAGAGACAGGCCAGTGGTATAAATTGCGGATTCATAAATTGTCTGGGCTGCCTCTGCTTTAGCCGTCACGTCGACGGGTGTGAAAAATCCCACGGAGCCAGATCAGGTACAGTTTCTGACATGATTTTGTTTGCACCGAGCAAACGGCTGAAAACCAAGCCAAAATTCCTTCTGCCACGCAGAGCCTCCTGCTAACAGGAAAAAAAAAAAAAAAAAAGATTTTGGGAGATATGCAATCTGAAGTATGCCTTTGCGCTTAACGATTTCAGCTCTGTTTACCATATAAAGTAGTCCGGGAGGCTGACTCCTGGGCTGACATTTCCCTCCTGTTTCTGGGTCAGAGGGAATAGTAAGCAGAGACGCTGACATCATTACAGCTTTCTTTCCACAGTGGGTTTTTTCCCCATTCGTGCACCAGCAGTAATGGTCTGCATGAAAAATCTGCATGACCTGTTGATGATGTTTTCAGGAATACAGTTTGGCCCATCCTTTAAATATCGCCTGACAGATGTTTTTACCACTCCAATTAATACATTATTATTAATTCATAATGAATAATTACATTACATTACATTTAGCAGAAACTCTTATCCAGAGCAATGTACAACGAAGTGCAAATCGAACACAGGGGCAAGTGTGAAGAGGTCCCTAGAGGACAATAATGATTTTTTTTTCTTTATTTGCAATCCGTAACACAGTCTTGCAATTGGTTAAATTGTTACATATATATTCAGTTTGTATTCTAATGGAGATATTCTGTGTTAGGTGGACATTGTGCACATTTGTAGAGCAGCTGGCTTTGGACAGCTAGGCCAGTCAAAATCATGTAGACTTAGGGGATATTCGGTGGAGTGCTTTTACATTTGCATTGTGTGACAATACTTACTAGACAGCTGTGAGATTGCTGACAAAAGTTATGTTTGTACTGTAGATCTAGGAAGTAGACCCTCTCATTCAACATTATCTACAACAAACTGCCGTGAATGATGATCCCATTGATTCCACTTCGAAGCAAACAATCTTGAAAGTTAAGTCAAAAAGACAGAAAAGGGGAGACAGAATGAATACGGTTCCGTAATCAGAGCTGTTCTCTTATGAAACAGGCCTGGTAAATCCTGCTATTTCCGCTTGTTGAAGAACTTGATCTCTTTCACTGTGCTGCACTTTGATTAGGTTTATATTTGTTTCTTGGTTAGCTTAGCGAACGATTTCAGGGATTTTCTTCCCTCTTATTTTGCATGTTAGTTGTCATTTTTGGCTGACCAATCAGGAATAACTTCCCTAATTATGATGTCCTTTCCCAGAGTGCCACGTGTGTTAATAAACAGCGCCGCTTCGGTGGATTGGATTAGATCAGCATATCTTCCTGTTACTCAAGTCAATTGCCTCCTAGGGCCCCTGAGGTGATATTGCAGTCTCCACGGCCTCAGGTGCTCTGAGCACAAAGCATCCTGGGAAAGGAAGCACCCTCCCAAAACCCAGTAACACCATTTTATTTAGTCACATTGTGCCATGCCAGTTCTCAATGAAACTGAACTGTTGCCCAGCGTGTTACACAGGTGTATTTGTCTAGCTCCCCCCCCCCCACCTCTTCCTTCGCGTGGCCCCAGCAGGACCAGGTACCGTAGCACAATGGCTCAGTGTTTGAGCAGGAATGTGCCGGCAGGATCCTCCGGGCCCCTGGGTGTTTGCGCTGTGAAATTCCCGCCTTCCCCGCGCGGAGCGCTGGGTAAACACGCGCGCGCCTCCCCGCGCATCGCACCGCCTGGTAGGTCAATCATCTTTACAGCGGGGTTTATGAAGAGTGACGCCTCGAGGAATAAGAGCCGCTTTTATTCACCCTGTCAATTCTAATTTATCGAACCAATCCGACGTCTCACGTAAGAGAAACCGAGCCTATCAGCACCGTCCGCTTTTAAGACCTCCACAACGCACGGCTGCTACAAAATTAAGGCGTTTCCTTTTCAGTACCTGTGTGTCGGGAGTGTCTTTCTGGCTCTTGGGATAAGTGAGGAAATATCCGCCCTAGTTATTAGTGAACCACAAAATGATATATTATGTCTTCTGTGGTTTGGGGAAAATAACATAGACACATTAATCCAGAGTGTTTTGATTTGATTATTAAAGTGGCTGTGGTGAAGGTTTTTAAAAAGCACCTGTCACAGAAAAAACCCATAAAACCACACAATTGCTTTATTTGACTATGATTCGCACACTTCCTTTGATACTGTTTCAAATAGTGAAATTGCACTTTGCAGTGAAAACTGTATTTATAGTTTCATTATGAAGAGTCGAGCCAATCATCCTCATTTCCCCTAATGGATTTATTGCTCATTGACCTTAAAATGTAATACAATAAACCATCCCAAGGCAGTCTGTTAAGCATTTGGCAGGCTGTCATATCCCCCCATTTTGAGTACGAAATGGGTATATTCCTCTTCAAAGTCTTTCATATGCTACTGTTTTAGTTATGAATACTTTCTGGCCATTTATGGATTAGCTGCAAATATGGTGATATGCTTTCAGACCACAATTGAAAGAACTTATTTATGTAGTCCATCCATCCATCCATTATCTGAACCCGCTTATCCTGATCAGGGTCGCAGGGGGGCTGGAGCCTATCCCAGCATACATTGGGCGAAAGGCAGGAATACACCCTGGACAGGTCGCCAGTCCATCGCAGGGCACACACACCATTCACTCACACACTCATGCCTACGGGCAATTTAGACTCTCCAATCAGCCTAACCTGCATGTCTTTGGACTGTGGGAGGAAACCGGAGTACCCGGAGGAAACCCACGCAGACATGGGGAGAACATGCAAACTCCGCACAGAGAGGCCCCGGCCGACGGGGATTCGAACCCAGGACCTCCTTGCTGTGAGGCGGCAGTGCTACCCACTGCACCACCAAACTTGTGGATCATCTGAAAAACAAGTAAATCCTAGCAGGCAAATTGCAAAAATATACAGTATATACAGTAGCTTCTATTGGCTCCAACTGTATGGCACTTAAGGTCACCTACAGGATGGCAGCTCGCTGCATAACAATCTGTACCTCACCACAACATGAGCATTTAATGCATTTCTAATTATACCATGAAACACATTTCATGGTTTCTTGAAAAAGAAATCAATGTTTTGAAAATTTACCTCAGGTAAACTTGTGCCCATGCCCACACAGGCTCACACAATCACACCACACACACACACAAACACACACACACACACACACACACACACACACACACACACACACATACATCATCCAAGCAAAACTTTCCTTGAGTCTTATATTTTATTAGATTAGATTTTTTCATATCTGCCTTGTCACCTTTTTCCAGCACATTTTGCATTGCTTTCATCTCGCATGAGTGGTGGGTCATGTACACATCCATAATGCTTAATTAAGTGCATCACAATACTACATAACCGCAGTCAATAAGCATTCATTTACATTCATAAGACTAATTCAAGCCATCCATAATCTTAAACATAATCGATATCACCGCAGATCCCAAGGGACATGCAGTGAATCAAAACAGTGAAAGTTTTATAAAGAGTTCATGAATGCTTACTAACTGCTACTGTCCTTTTGCACATCTGCATGAATGAATAATGGCTTTTCAGAATATAATTTTAAAAATGCAATTTATGCACATATGTTTCCTGATAACATTACGGGTGTTTTGACTGATGCATAGCCACATCATTTCCCCTAATTTCACTAGTTTTTGTGTATCAGCATTGTGTAAGGAGAACTATGCCTTTACTTCATAACACTAGGGAGGACTATTCCTGCTGACAGTTAATGCCATGCTATTATGTTTGGCTCAGTGTGAGAAAAGTGATGGACTTGGAGAACAGTCGACAGTGATTGCTCCAACATGAATCACATATCTCTTGTAAATGACATCTGCATTTATTAAAATACCACTGTTGGCGCAAAGTGACAGCTGTACCTAACCAAAATCTCTCCGATGTGAACCCAGAACGATGTCACTTTCCAAACCTCCAGTGACTCACAGAACCCTGGCCCAAACCGGGAAAGATTGCAGCGACTTGTACACTTCGATTTTAGTTGTATTCATTACTTAGTCAGTTCTCAGGAGAGCAAAGAGACATCATACTCTGAGAAAAGGGACAATTGATAGTTTTTAGGCCCTCTTCCCAGCCTGCATATGGATGCAGTGTATTTCTGCTCGACAGAGGTCACATGTTCACATTCGGCCTTCTTGCGACAGCTTGGGATCACGTGTGGCGCTTGTGGTCTTCGGAAACATTTTGCGACACCCACCAGTTGGCAGACGTAGGGAAAGCAGAAAGCCTTAGGCTGCTGATACCTTGACAGAAAATGATCTGCCGAACAGACGGTGTGATTTATTTCCCCCTTTGAAAACAGGGGATTTAGAAATACATATTGTCTTAAAGGAAACAGACAAAAGCTTGGTGTATAGAGAACAAGAGCCGCCTGGGGACTTGTGAAAAGTATGTAGAGAAATCTCTTGTTTCCATACTTACATTACAAGATTTCTAATATTATTTTCTAAAGCCATATTCTGTGACATTAGGAAGTGCGATTGAGAACTTTTGCTAAGTATAATTCACAAGCAATTCCTTGGATGGAACTGTTGACCTGTGATGATCAGCAGTTTGTGTGTCTTATTATTATTATTATTATTATTATTATATATATTTTAAAATTATTATTATTATTATTATTATTATTATTATTTGTGCATGATTATAGTACCCTCCAAGTTGGTAATAGTTAACTGGGTTGAGTCAATAAATTTACCTTGACTATTGATGCACATTAATGTATTGATTCAGAGGCACATTTTTTCTGGAATGTTTTTTTTTTTTTTGAGTACATGGGGAAATAATAAAATGGTTCTGCTGAAAGTCGAGTGGAGTGATTTTAGAGTGAGATGGCTCACAGATTATGAAGGTAAAATGCAGAATGTCTGCAAGTCTATAATTCAAGCCTTTTGCCCCACAAGGCTTTCTGTATGCTACCGCACTCTGTAATTTGAGGCTACCGGTCAGGACTATTAGAGCGTGCTTCAATCAATTGTTCACAGCGCATTCAAGAACTGGAAGTGCACTGGAAATGGATCACAATTGTAGTTAATATTCCGAGGTAAATATAGACACGAGCCCCCATGCCGAAAGATAAGAAATGGACTGAAGAGCGATATGCTCCTCAAACATACCCATAGCTACATGCTTAACTTCAGACACAAACTGCTATCTGACATCACAAAGTATTGAATTCCTTATTGCACAGCTCAATACTCCTTGCTTCGGAGAGAGTATAATCAATATCAGAGAACACGGAGGCTCACATCTTGTCGTTGGTCTCTTTATCTGTTCCAAAAGGGCCATTTTGCGTCGTGTTTGCTCTGCTCCAGGTTTCCCAGGGAACAGATGCAGCGTCAGACTGCGGAATGTCTCTGGAGATCGAGGGGCAGCGTTTGTCCGTGCCAATTAAAATGTTAGTGTTTGCGAGGAAGCCAGTTTCGTTCCCAGCTCGGGAAGGTGCCAATGGCTGACGCGTGTTATGCGCCATAACCTGTGGTACGTATGTACCCCGGCAGAGAAATAAAAAGAGCAGTGAGTGTTTACATGCAGAAGAAGAATCTACAAGTTTTTTTTACTGTTTGGGTGAATTGCAACCCTAGAGGAGTATGTATAGGTTTGACAAAGCTGACAAAATGAATACTCAATGTGTAGTTTTCTTGATTAAAAATCTAGTCTTATTGATTATTCACACCCTATTTTTTATTTCTATGACCTTCCAGTCTATGGTAGGCTACATCCAATTTGTGATATTGGTGAGGTATGGTGTCCTTACAAACTGATAGTTTTATTTCTGGAAGGATTCTTGTCATTTTTTCATGATGGGTGTTTCACAGACACCTCATGTTTCCACTTACTGATAATGTATATACAGGCAATAAATCCCCAAAACAATCTTGACTCTTGTTAAACCGACAAGACAAATGCATCTCAGCATCCATATTGTTTTTATAATGCAGTGTCTGCCTGTAATAGTGTCTGTTTTTTTTTTGTTTTTTTTGACAAACACACAATTGGGGTTTCAAAACCACAGATAATTCACAAGCAGGCCTGTCAATGGTTATGTAGTTATAGCCTGGGGTTACACTAATGCTAAATCCATCATTATGCCCAAGTGTGTCCAAGTTAGCCCCAACATGCATGATGCATATGTGATATTTTTCACATGAAGAGATAGTTCACTGTACTGTGGAAATGGTTGGAGATAATGATCTACACACTGACAGCCACACAGCATGTAGGGAAAACGATTGCAGATAGTAGTGATAGATATGGAAGAATATGTGGAGAATATCTATTTATTTATTTTGGTTTGATATTTTGCTAGTTTATACGTGAAAATTTACCTTAAGCCCTGATTAGTGGTAATATTAAAAACTTGGAAGTGTGAAAAAGTCAATGCGTAACATTATGCTGCAGCCTTGACTTCCACTTATGTGCAGCAATGCAAATATGAGCAAAACCATCCATCCATCCATCCATTATCTGAACCCGCTTATCCTGATCAGGGTCGCTGGAGCCTATCCCAGCATACATTGGGCGAAAGGCAGGAATACACCCTGGACAGGTCGCCAGTCCATCGCAGGGCACACGCACCATTCACTCACACACTCATGCCTACGGGCAATTTAGACTCTCCAATCGGCCTAACCTGCATGTCTTTGGACTGTGGGAGGAAACCGGAGTACCCGGAGGAAACCCACGCAGACACGGGGAGAACATGCAAACTCCACACAGAGAGGCCCCGGCCGACGGGGATTTGAACCCAGGACCTCCTTGCTGTGAGGCGGCAGTGCTACCCACTGCACCATCCGTGCCGCCATGAGCAAAACCAAGAAACTATATTGTTATGCTGGTCTACATTTTGTGGAATATACAATTTGGCATACAATATATTATTTATGGCAACACAATATATTGTGATGTGTAGTGAATTTATTTTGAATGATATAGCTAATACAATTAATTAATATATTTGGTAGCGAAATAAAAAAAAATTCACACAAAATGCACACATGGCATCAACCAGTGCCAAAACATTTGCTGGATTGCCTCTGCCTCTGCCCTTATGCCTACATAATTTCTTTCTTTTATGTTGCTCTCTGCCCTGATCTCATTGCAAAGCCTCCATGAGCAATGCCCCTTCCCCCACCACAAACACACGCGCACACACACAAACACACACGGTGCCCCTTTTAAAGGTCTGTGCATGGACCTGTTAATAAATATAACTTGTATGCAGAACATGACCGTGGAATTCATGGCTCCTGGTCTATTTAAAACAATGCATTTATCCCACAAAACCATTAAATCGTGGACCCGAAATCCGACAACTCCTCAGCTGGTGTGTAGGGCGGCCTGTAGCGTAGTGGTTAAGGTAAATGACTGGGACACGTAACGTCGGTAGTTCTAATCCTGGTGTAGCCACTAGAAGATCCGCACAGCCGTCGGGCCCTTGAGCAAGGCCCTTAACCCTGCATTGCTACTCCAGGGGAGGATTGTCTCCTGCTTAGTCTAATCAACTGTACGTCACTCTGGATAAGAGCGTCTGCCAAATGCCAATAATGTAATGTAATGTGAGCATTCTGACGCAAAATGGCAGCCGTGCATCACCCAGCTGGGTGCTTCATATCGGTGGTGGTTGAGGCGAGTTTCCCCCTCATCACTGTAAGCGCTTTGAGTGTCTAGAGAAGCGCTGTATGAACGTAATGATCTATCTATCTCCATCTAATGCAAAGTCCCGCACGTGTACGGGTCGGCCCGTCGATCCGGGGGCCCGACCACGCGGCGGCTTGCCAGACCGTCAGAGGGGTGCTCGTCGTTAGCCAAGCAGATGGCGCTAAACGCCGGAGCGTCGTGGAAAATCAGCGATGAAAAAAGTCACAGCTGCGGCGGACGAGACAAAGCCGCGCCTCGGTGATCAGAGAGGAGAGAGCCCGACTCGCGTTACAGCCGCCTTATCTCTTCTGACATCCCGCAAAGTCTCAATTGCCTCTCGCCGCGGTGACAGATCTCCCTGTTTAGCCACATCAAAGACATAAAACACAGACTGAAGGTGATTCCTATTAATCTCGCGGGCGCCAAGCCTCTGCGTTTGAGGAAAGTTTGACGCGGGCTACGGCACTGTTCCACCGGGGGGGTCGGGGTGGTGGCGGACAGTCCGAACACCGCAAAGAACAAAAAAACTATTTAAATCTTATTTATGCTAATTTCTTTACTAATTGAGACAAAAATATTGCCTATGGGGTGAGATAATTTCACTTGTCAAGAAAATAGTAACTTGTAACTCAACTCAACACTTGCTAAGACCCTGTTTTTGCAGTGAACGGCAGAAAGTGTCACAAACCGGGGCACTTTGGTCCTCAGCAGACTCCCCCTTTCCCTCAACGCAGTCAGAAGACATTTCTGCTTAACCTTGGGGGTTTTCACAGAGGACTAATCACCTCTTTTAGGTGTCTCAGGGGGAGAGCGTCTTGTCTCTGAACTTGAGACCGGGGGTGCTTGCCAGTTGGACGGCTCATTGAAAGGTGATCCATCTTGCCATCGGTTTTTTCCCCCCCTCCTTTCTCCTGTCCTGAAAGTCAGTCTCAGTAATCCTGTTCTCAGGGATGACTAATGCCTGCTTGAAAGTGTAAATTCCATTCCAAAGGGTTGGAACTGGGATTGAACCGTGCTGAAGTTTACAAGATAGGAAAGACACAGATTTACATGCACTGGATGCTTTTCCATCTTGGAATCTTTACTGAGGGTTGGATACTGCCTCTCTGCAATGTGAATTTCAGTATCGGAAGTTCGGAAACCGCATTTTCCAACTGTGAGAAAGGTGGAAAACCCATTATATTTCAAGCTGTTTCAAAGGAACCTTTGAATCCTCCAAAAAAACATGTATTTTTGTACTTAATCACATAAACCAAGCACACACACACACGCACACACCCACACACTTGCACACACACACCACCATGTAGGAAAAGGCAAGCATTGCTGGGCTGAATGGCCTGTTCTTGCCATTACATTATGTTCTGTTATGTTTATTTGCATACAAGACAACTTCAAGATGGCTGTGCAGAATACTGGTAGTAGGACCTACACATATCATTGTCTTAGAGGTCCTTGCGTAAAAAGAACAGAAATAACAGGCTAAAAAGAACACTTCACACGTCTTTCAATGTTCCCATTTATATAACCATTTGTTAACAACCATATGTATGCTGTTTTGACCCACAGGTCTTCATCAGCCATCAGTCTGAGCTGAATACTGGCCCGTGTAGAAGTCTTCACTTTTTCTGGCTCCTCAGAAAATTACAGCGCTGATGAATTCCTCCTTTCCCGAGACGCCATCAAACTTCATGGGCCTCGGTGCAGGCCGGCATATGGCAGCGGCGTTTTCGCTCTGATCGAATCACTGGTAATGGCGTTTTACGCCGTTGTGTTTAATGTACCCAGCTGTCGTTCGGCTCCCCCCCCCAGCATGTCAGTGTGTATCTTCACTCACCGCGGAGACGACGCCGGTCTCACGCTGCGCCCTGGTCCTACGCGCCGCTGCAGGAACACGGAAAAACAGGGCAAAGGGAATTCTGATTCCCCGCGTGTTCGCGTTCAAAGCCGCGGAGCTTTTATTTTAGCGTAGCGCCGATGAGAGCGTAGCGTCGATGTGGGCCTAGCGCCGGTCGCCGCACACAGAGAGGAGATCACAGAAACTCACAGATTCCTTTTGGAGTTGGTGGGCTTTTGTTTTGTTTTGTTTTTCTACTGAGCGAGAAAGCTAGGCTGTCCACAATTTTGATTTCAAGGACAGTTCTTTTGGCAGGAGCGGACCCAACAACAGCAGCGAGAAGGTTATGGCCGTAAGCCCGTGTCCTGTGCGCGAGAGAGGGCTAACTGGATTGCTCATTATAGCAGAAGCTCCCCGCAACCTTGGAGGTCTTCCATGATGGAGGAATCAGTTTGCTGTGCGAGTTTAAACGTTCTAAGCTCGATTATTTCACAGGTGTGATCAGATTGCCCATTGGCCTGTGTTCAGTTTTCATTTTCCTTACATTTTACGTAAAAGTAAAGGCAAGTTTTACGCTTTTTCTTGACAAACCCACTTTGTGAACTTCATTTTTGTGATGGCTGCCTGTAATTGTTAATCAAATTTAAAGAATGTTAATTGAATCCCAGCAATAATCTTAAATCTTTTCTTCTTTGTGTGGTACCCCTCTTTCTGCTCAAGATCAATGCTGTATCTCTAAATTGCATTAATGTACAAGCTAATTAGTTAATTGGTTAAGTCAACAAATAAAATCATAAATGAACCCTACAAATTTTATACTGACGGTAGATAGATTTTTGATTAGTAGTGTTTCTGTTATGTTATCTTGTTTATCTTGGTAAATAATGAAACATTTTCATGAGAGACGCAGCTGGTGACTGTGAGGAAGAGGGACTATGTCTCGTGGCTTTAAAGGGTACCCTTGTTCCACAATCACGCCTGTCCACTTGTAAAACGCCTGTTTGCCAAACGTAAAACTTGGCCACATCTGCACTCAGTCCTGTTGCTATAGCAGCGTCATTAGCCCATGATACGCAGGGTGCTGAAGTAAGGGATCCCACTATGTACATAATCTGATGAGGTGCTGATGTCAAGACTGAATACATTTTTAAAAAAAATTTTTTTAATAATGACCGAGTTCTGACCTACCGGGATAATAGAGTGATCAGATAATTATACTGTGACATTACGGGAATTCCCTTTTCGTCCTTGTAACAGTAGGATGTGAGTTGAAGAAGGTGTTTGTTTTCTCTCTTCCCCTTGTCAGATGTAGTGCATTATGTCCTGTCTCTCTCTCCATGCCACTTCAATTATTTATTCATGGATTTGTTCAATATTTATGGATTTGTTTCAATATCACTGCTCCGCGCTCAGAGGTGCAGCTAGCCACCTCAAGTGAGACCAGCCATCCCACAGTCCCTGCAGACACGGCATATGCAGGAGGCAGAATCCCGGCTCTCACGTTTCCTTCTCGGCCGTCTCCATGTTAAATAAATTAATTTCACTCTCCGCAAGCTGCACAGCGAATTGTCAATTCCCTCCGTGAGTCTTCAGTGTAACACGGAGTGTAGAGAATGAGGCCTATTCAACTACACACCTAATGGATATTATACTACAAACCATTTTTATGTGCTGTGCTCACACAGGTGTGTGACCATAAAACATTTCACCAATTCAGCGCCTGAGAAAACAAGCAGGTTTCCCCAATGCACACGCCCCTCCCTTCCCTCTTCACTCGTAGTTGTAAGATTTGGGAGGTTTGTTGGTTTTTGCCCAAGTTATGACTGAGGCTGCCAAGGGGCTGTCCCTTTGACATGTGAAATATGACAGGTGCTATGATGAGCGCTAGGCGTAGCTGACAGGCCCTAGCGTGTCTCTGGAAGACGGACAGGCTAGCAGCGGCGGGGAGACTCACAGTCTGGGAGGCGTCTGGACAATCCATTTCGGGAACAGGAAGTGAATGAGACAAAGCCCCAAGTTCAGTTTCCAACCTGCTTTTTTCATCTTACCGTACCTGACTGCCAACCTATTGTAAAAGAGCCTTTTTCAATACGTTTTACAGATGTGGCTAATGACAAAAATAGTTCTGACTTTAAGGTTCACACGATGAAATGAGGTCAAATGGAGACTGCATTGTTTTTGTTTTCGTGCAATGCGAATACAGATTTTCAGTTAGTGTTATGAACATTTGAACTATAGGGGGATAATGTTAGAAAAGGTATAAAAGGTGCATTTCCAAGTGTGATTATAAATAAATGTTATTCTCCAGAAAGATCAGAACATGACAAATAAAAAGAGCAATAATACTGTACACAAGTATTACCAATGAGCAGCAGATGCAGGTTTTATTTTTTTCAACGAGAGGGCAAGAAATGAGCAATTCCTGCTCGTGATGTATAACAAACACACCTATCTCCGAACGGCACAAAGAATCTGCAATCTTCCTCCGTCTCTCCGCAGAATGGGCCGATTCTCCAGGGCTAATCCCTTCAGAGCCGGCCCGGGAATCCATCAAAGGGAGGACATATATCTGCTCCCGCCGCTGTTCCGTCTGTACCGACACAAGCAGTCCATTCAGCCCGTCGGGAAGGAAAGCCGGGGATAATGTCCCCCTGTCCTCAAAGCGAAAAGCGGCGGAATGCCTCGGCGTTTTTTCCTCAGAATAGCTCACCTCCTCGAGGCGCGCCGTCCGCCGAGCGAGCGGGCGGAGGGCGAGGCTTTAATGGGCTTCCTACACACCTGCTCCTCTGTAGACCCGGGTTTCCGAGGGGTCGATACGAAGGACGGGAGCGATAGAGACCTCGCGCGGAGGTTAGGGGGCGGCGAGGGAGTGAGAGAGGTAATGAGAGAACGCGTTTGTTAAGTGGGCTGTTTCGGCGCCATCAAGCGGAGCACTTACAATAAGTTAAGAACAGGTCAGGATAATTCTACTGTTGACATCTGCTTGTCAGTGGACTTGGATTCTAAAGGATTTGAACCAAGCAAGAGAGCAATAGGGACCTACAGTATATGAAGAGGTCAAGCCTCATCTATCGGATGTAAAGCTAATATGTATGAGTAATACGCAAATCCACATTTCTATTTACTCACCTTTCAGATACAGTGCACTCCAGCATGTGATTCTAACAGTCCTTCTGGAGAACATACAGCTGATTACAGAGGTGAGTGGGCAGATTCTCAGTCTATTATAGGTCTGGGTAATGTAGCCTTAGCGGAAAATAACAAAATTGATATACTTAAAGACTGAAAGGAAAAAAGTATACAAGAAGAAGTATTTTTAAAAAAACCTACATGGCACAACTACATGTACTTTGTACATGTATTTTGGCAAAACGACGGTGTGTTTATTCACCAACCAAAGCCAAGAAGTGAATGCACCCAGGTCATTATTCTAGGGTGTCATTTCCGTGCAAAAACCACCACACAAACAGCTGGAAGGGCCACAAAGAGATGCTCCTAAACATACCTGGTCGTGTGGTAACACCACCAGCCACGCCTTGAAATTAGCCAAATGCGGCAATGTACTGTCAACAGCAGCATTCCACAAACAGTAGAAATATGCAACCCAAGGAATGGTTCTAAAGCTAAAAGAAGCTAGAGTTGTTGCTTTTCTTGTGTAATTATTTTCTCATTCATTGTTCCCTTGTTTAACGTGAGCGCACATTATTACTGTAGACCTCCCATAGACTGGAACTCGATTCAGAAGCCCGCTGACTTTGCCGTTGTCAGCGTGTCTTATTAATGTTACAGAATAAAAGAAATGAGCGCAATACACCAAATATTAAGAATAATGAAGTGTCAAGGAATGGTTTTCATCAGAATTTATAGCTAACAAGCTCAATTTTTTTTTTTTTTTTGCTGAGACAAGTAAATGGGAGAAGGGGTTAAGATCCATTACCGAGGCCCGGCGCTGAACTAATGATGGAAAAGTCCTTGATATGCCGACACAAATGACAGCTAGTTCTATTTTCTGGTGCACAGCTGGAAGTTTTAAAGATTTTTCCCACTCGCCCTCTCCCTCCCCCCTTCCACTACCCACATTTTTTCTTTTTCCTCTTTCCCTCTCTCTCTCTCACACACATGCTAATATGTAGCGGATTGCGTGCGTTCCGGAGAGACAAACGTGTGAAGTGAGAATGTGATGTCAGAGACTCACAGTCCTGGTGGGAGGATGTGAATCAGGACGTGAAAACGTGGCAGAGCCCCACCCACATCCACACTGATTGGCCAGAATATAGGCAGTGGGAGGAGACAGCGGGAGATATCTGCATTTAGCAAGACAAATGCATTCTGACGGTTTTATGAGCTGGTATAGGCAGAACTGAATATTTCATTACTCTTCGACATGGTATTCCATTAAGACCAGTGATTTAAGGCAGTTGGCTGGGCCTTGTTCAGTCAGGTTTGGTTGTGCCCATCCACTCCATAGGAGCAGTGACTGAACCACTGGATGTAGAATGACTCAGCGCTTTGACCCAAGCCACGTCCCACCTTCCCTCTCACACCAATGAGAATCTCCCAAACAGGGGTGCCAGAAGGGATTATGGGCCACATGAAAGGATCACACTTTGGGCCCCACCACCAGAGAAAATCCTATGTTCTAATATATTTTTGAGGGCCCCTGTTAGTCCAATCATCCTAACCCACCCCCCTTTATGAAATTAAGAAAAGTAGTAGCATGGATACCTCATACCTCATATTTTGACTTCTTCTCCAGCATTAATACTGTATCTACTTGAGAGCCTTGCTCTGCCATATTTAGCACCTGCTCGACTGTCTTCCTGCACCTGTACGGGACTGTTTGAAGCCAAACGCGTCTCTGCTGTAGCTGAGCTCATACATGGGCCTGATGGGGCTCCACAAGCGATAACAGATTGCAGCGGAGAGGATCAGGCACCGGTGACAGATAAAATGGCGGACGCAGAAACCTGCTGACCTTTTCCCAGCCTGGGCCTCCATGTGGAGGCGTGCGGTTCAGAGGGGGAAGGCTGTAACCTTGAATTGATGTATTTACCCTGCTTCTCTGTGGCACGCGCGGAGCAGGTAAGGTAATCCTGCATGCCATTAGGAGCGTCTTAAATATCTTCCGAAACGGCCGCAGAATTCCCTGTTTCCGGGCCGGGCCGGGGACCTGGGCAGCGGGTGATGAATAGGCCTGGCCGCGTATCTCTCCTCTCCCCGATTGGAGACCCGACGGCCTGTCAAGGCTCCGCGGCAGGGCCATCGATTCCGCCCTAGCGGAACGGCGTCGACAAAGAGTCTGCAGCCGCGCGCCCCGTTTATTTACACAGGCTCTAATGTCCTGCTAATTTGCTGTTGATGGCGGGGAAGAGGCGCTGAGCGCTCGTACTTGAACGAGTCGCAGATGAGATGGGGAATGGGGGAGAGAGAGAGATAGAGGGAGAGATACAGGGGGAGTGAGAGAGGGAGAAAGAGGGAGAGAGAGGGGGAGGGGGAAAGAGACAGTGGGAGAAAGAGAAGGAGAGAGAGGGAGATAGTGGAAGAGAGGGAGAGCAGGAGAGAGGTGAACTTATCGCAGATGCGGAGAGAGGGAGAGAGAGGGAGAGATGGAGGGAGAGAAAGGGAGAGATGGAGGGAGAGAAAGGGAGGGACAGAGTGAGGCGCTGGCTTGCCACTGGCGCCGCGTGGCTGAGAGAGGGTAGGGAGAGCACCTGTATGTCAGGGTGGAGGAGGAGGAAAGAGGGATGGGGAGAGGGAACGAGGGGATCTCCCCATGACCCCGTAACTCACGGCGCTCTTTGTAAGCCTGCCTGCTGTGACAGGGTGTTACAGAGCAGGCCCAGCAAAGGAGACTCCACGCGGCGGTTCTCCAAAACACAAACATGCGTCGTGCATATGGGTGTGTGTGTGTTTGTGCGCACGTCTGTGTGCACGTGTAGGTGTGCACGTGTGTGTGTGTGTGTGTGTGTGTGTGCAAGTGTGTGCACGTGTGTGTACACGTTAATGTGTTCACATGTTTGTGTGTGTGTGTGTGCACGTGTGTGTGCACGTTAATGTGTGCACATGTATGTGTGTTTGTGTGTGCATGTGTCTATGCACACAGATTAGTGGATACAGCTTCATGGATACATTTAAATCATACGTTCATGTGAAACATGCTTGGTGGATTGTCATTTTTTGTGCATATGCTTTGGCAGTTATAGTGTGGGCTGGCACCCATAAGCACAGGACTGCTTGTGAGGATAACCAATATTAAATTACTGCAGATAAGAACCATCTTTTGTTGGCAGACATGATATCTTATGAAAGGAAATCAATCCTGAAGGGACAGGCATAGTCTGCTGTTCATTTAGAATCAGTTTGGTTTTCCCGTTTGCTGAATAGTTTGGTTTTGGAGAAGTCCCAGACATGGTTAGACGGGGACAGTTGTGCCGCTTTCAATTGTGGGCCAGGTACACTTGGCGAATCTTATTTGTGAACTGTGCTTTAGCTGTTTTAGTTGTTTTGTTTTATGCTAGACCTGCCTGCAGCAATTACGATGGTTGTGCATTATCTTAAAACCTAATACGGCTTTGTATACTACAAATACCAGTATCAGAAGCAATATATCATACTATTACACATGTCCACCTGTAGTTTTGTGTTTGTAATCAGAAATTATTTTCTTTGCTCGCCCATTTGTCTCATATCTACTCTTCTATAAAGCAAATCCATTATAGAGAAAAAATAAGTTTGAGAAATTAAGTTCTAGTTGCACATTCTATGGCACGTGTCTGGTTATTATGTTTTTCTTTGCAGTGGCTATGAAACCAATTGCATGCATTCAGGTATAATTTCAGAGAACATCCCAATGATGCAATGATTTATAGCACTGATTCTTCATATTAAACTAAAAAGGCACGGCAAGTGTGGTTTTCCAGATGAATTGCGATGTGGGCGCCCAACCTGAATCCCAAGTATCCACGGAAACAGCCTCATGTCATCTCTGATCACCTAGCGTCTCCAGGCCCTAGGATAAGGCGCAAATGCCTGCATGCGGCTGTTAGCATGGATGAACACAATCTCCAAACATTACCCTCAAACATTACACTAACGGCCACTTCCATGGTCCTTTTAAAGCTTTTAAAAGAACGCTGTTAAACCCTTGCAAAGTGAACCACCCACCTTCAACATTTTCAAAGTGCATTTCTTCATGACGGAAGAGTGCACACATATTTGTTCCTGTGGTGATGAATGAATGAGGACTTAATTTGAAGATTCTTAAGTTCTTGGGTTGTATTTTTCTTCACAGTTTGCTGGGTTAAACACTGCAGGCGGTTTTAGTCTTGAAATAAGATTTAAGATCTTATTTCTAGAAAATAAGTAGAAAATATTAGCTTGTATTAAGTTGCTGTTTGCTTGACAAGTGAAATTTTCTCACCCCATTGGCAAATCTTAAAATGAGTAAAACTTTTTGACCTCATTGGCAGTTTTTTTGTCTTATTTAGCAAGAAAGATGTAGAAATAAGATTTAAGCCTAAATATAAGACTTACTTATTTTTAGTTTTTTTGCAGTGTTAATTCTGGTGATGGCTGCACTACACTGCCTGTTTTTGAAGGACAAGAGTAACACATTAAATCAAAGTTAAGAAAAAAGAGAACACTGAATCCGGTCCATTGTTTCGATAACTCAATTGATGGCAGCACCAACCTCGACTAGACCTCCATGTACTGTAGTTCACGGTTGTGATTGGCTGAACGTATATGTTGCAGTATAAATGAGAAGTCCCCTATTGCACGGACTGACGGCGTTATAAATAAACAGTTAAGGCTCGGCGGGCCTGGAACGACGCATGCCACAAATCTATCCGAACATGTTTTAGGGGGGATTTGCGATGAGGGGATGGGTGTCTTCCATCTGCTCTGTGGTTATACTGTCTGGTATTGATGACACCGTTCCCAGCTGCCACCCGACGCACATCTCTCCAGGGTCCTTCCGTCTTCTTTCAGCCCTTTCTCTCTCTCTCTCTCCCTCTCTCTCTCTCTCTCTCTCTCTCTCTGTGCCTGTTCCCTCACTCTCTGCAAACACCCAGCCTCTCATTACCTCAGACAGGGCGAGCAGATGGGTAAACAAGACATTTTAACAAGGTACAAATTTATTGCTGGAAGAAAAGATGTTTTTAGCCATAGGAAAATACGACAAATAGCCTTTCAAATGGCCTAATAGAGTTCTTAGGAGCGTTCACTGAGGCCCAGCCTTGACTCTGAGTAACAAACACTTGTGGGTTACGTATGTCTTACCCTTTTGTGTTCTTTTTCTTTTATTTTTCAAATGAAGTCGTGACGTTGCACCACAGATAAAAAGTTGGAAAAACTGCTTACGTTTACTTCTGAATGATAAGACCACCTTCCTGCAGTTTCAATCAGGCCAAAGAAAACAGTTTTTGTTTTAAGCGGAATTTACAGCGCGCCACTGAAAAGTCTAATCCTACAGAGAAAGACGATTAAGAGAGGAACACTTAGCATTTCTTTGCTGCGGTTTAATGACTTGTCGAGCGACTGTGCCATCGAACCGGTCTTGACTGAGATTCTTCGAAAGAAGATCGGCGGAGAGTGAAGAACAAATGCACATTAAAAGAGGTCAGGTGTTTACTTATTCAAACGTTTCGCTCCGGGATAAGTCCTTGAGATGCTAAGATTAATATTCGAGAGGAGCTCTGGGGGAAAGCGACGACGTTAAAACATTCATACACGATGTTAGATGTCCTAAATTGCATAGGCGCAGTCTTTTAAACATGCATGACATTCAATCACAGCTCGAAGCTGGCAGCAGAACTGTAGGTAATCCCGTCGTTAAATCTCTGGCCGCTAAAGGAGGAGTAATTAAATTCAGTGACATCAGCCCACGCATCAGAGAAATATTTCATAATTTCATGACGAGCCTTTGGTAATAAAACGGCACCATGTGGGCTCCGAGTCTTTATTCTGCTTCCAACGCCAGGCGTGGTGTCTCCTGTGTTTGTGCCGCGTCCAATTTAATTCACAATAGAAAATCATAATTATTCATTGAAACAGTGGGTGGTCGTGATGGGACGAGGGTGGAGAAGTGGAGTTGAATTGTTTGCAAGTGGAATTCAATGTCACTAATCCATAATAGGTGCGCCCAGAAGATCCGGGAGAGTTAGAGCTTGTGCAGCCTCAGTAATCATAGGCCTTTTCCTGTCGATGATCGAATGCTGGCAGAATGTGGCGGTCATACCCCTCTGCACAGACAGGCTTGTTAAACGCGCTTGTTAAAGCCAGATCCTGAACACATTTTCCCGTGTTGGAAAGGCGCACGTTTAGCCCTCTTTCGTCAGTCCGTTAGGAGGTGTACTGTAGGGAGGAAACTAAATACTTCTCTGTGACAATAACAACTGTCATCACTGCAAAAAAATGTCTGTCTTTACAAGTGTTTTAGTCTTGTAATAAGACTTTAAATCGTATCTAAGTAGAAAACGTTAAATTACAGTTTGCTTGACAAGTGAAATTGTGTTAGATTGTGTCCCTATTGGGACATCCTGAAATGAGTCAAACTGTGTCATCTCATTCGCAATTTTTTGTCTTATTCACTGTAGCAAAAAAGTTATAGAAAAACAAATTTCTGCTTGAATATGAGACTAAAATATTTGTTGAGGCTCACTTTTTTGCAGTGATTAAGGCAGCTTCACTATACACCACTGCCTGCAGAGAGAATTTTCTCTTCTGTGGAAGGCAGTTAAGAAAGCTTGTTGGAGAAAGTGATGCTGTGTTTAAGTCTCTTCGTCCTCATCATCTATTGTTGGTTGCCGGGGCAAAATAATTATGTGGATGTAAATCAAAACATGTATGGTTCTTCTTGGCTGCGCACGTTCATATTATCATAATGGTGCTGTAATCACCCTGCGCTTCGTCTGTCTCATACAACAGAGTGGGAGTGGAGACGGTTAGGCACTGTCTAAAATCCTTCCCATCATCCCATGCTCTTTCATCTTCGCAGTGGGCCCGCTAAATTTAAAACCGTCCGTGTTTGTGTTTGTGTATGTGTGTGTTTAGTTCAACAGCAGGCTTTGGGGAGGGAAGAGGGGGATTACAAGAAAGAGAGTGATAAATAACTCATGGTGTGAAAAAGGAGAGCGAGCGCCGTGATCCCGGGTGCTTTTATCAGGCCCCGTCTGCGGGGTTTTTGAACTGTCAGGCCGACGGAGGTACAGGCAGCTCTGTAATGAGGCCGTTTGACAGGCGGGAGGCTTCTCCTTGATTCGCCGTAGCCTGGGCTGAGTGGCCCCGCTGCTGAGGTCGGCTCCTGACATCCCTCGCGCCGTCGTGTGAAAAATAAAGCCCTGCTCGTATCAAAGCGGCACGAACCGGCCCCTTTCTGAAGTGGCAGATCCAAGCAGGGCCGTGTGTGGCCCCGGGCAAAGGTTGGATTCACCCGTCGATGCTTTTTCTGTCCGAAATGAATTTCTTTTACAGCCGTCCGTTACAATGCGACGCGTGTTTTTCCGCCGCTATACTCGGTTAGTACTCGTAAGAGAAGGTTACCGTGACGCCTGGATGTAGAAAGTCTTTGACTGTTAACGGAACTGGAACCCGACACACTCAGAACTTACGTCCTGTTTTCCGTATCGCTTCCGAATTCGGAGATTCTTCGTTACCCGCTCGTTGTTTCCGTCACAGTATCGGACGTTAGAGTCCCCGTGGAATAGGTGAACACGGCGAAAGAACACAAGCAAAGAATCGAGTTTGTGACTGTGACCTTCAGCGTTGAGCATCTCGTGCACCTAGCGCACCAGAGCTCAGCTTACCGCTGGGCAACCAAACATTAACCACCTTCTCCTGTTACATACGCTCCAGTCCTAATTCTAGACACACTTTTGATTGATATATTAAAGTAACCATTATGCTGTGTGTATCACATTTCCTTGGCTCGGTAAGAGAATCAGGAACCGATGTGTGGCTGGTGGAGCGGTTTTTAGAATACAACAGTGAGATGATCGTTCGAAGGTTAAAAGACCACACTTCCTATTACATTATTGTTGAAATCCACAACTGGAGATTCAATCTTAGCTGGGTCTCCTGGGGCCGAATATAGCTTTTGTGACATATCTGCCTATACAATCTACAGAATTAGCAAATATTTAGATGCGCGGAGGAAATATGTGGCGGCCAGGAGAGTCTGGGGTTGTTGATGAAGTGCAGTAGTTTAGCATATTTGAAACAATAAATAGTTGTCAGCGTGAGCGTGCCAGGTATCGATTCTGTGCACGGTATTGATCGAGGGGTCTCAGAGTGTGCAGATGGAGGGACTGCGATGTAATGGAAATGCTTGCGGTTTGAAGCTGAAATTAGTCACCCCCTGGAAAGGCCTTGCAGAAAAACTACACTCTCGCTAATGGAGAATTGGTAAATCTATTGACATGTTTCCCTTTCCCTTATATTATAGAATGCAGTTTAGTGGAAGTATTGCCATCAACATAATGCTGCTGTCGGCGGCCATTTTGGGCTATTAGAAAGAAAGAGGTAGGAAAAGAAAGCAGAAGATGTATTGCTGATGTGAATTTGTAAAGACAAGATTGGGCTGCAGTATTGTACAAAGGCTGGGGAATGTTGCTGAAATAGCTTGCTGAAAGCTGTTATAGTGCAGTAGCATTCAAAATATTTTTCCTCTGGGGAAAATGGCAGTTGATATACAGTAGGGTGTAGCATTTTTAGTATTATTGTATTGAACTGTGGAAATGATACATTATTTTACCAAATACCTGTATCCATTTTGTTCAGGGGACCAAATTATAAGGACCCAATGGATTCATTTATGCTTATTACTGTAAGATATTTAATTTTGTGTTTTAAGAACTGCTTATTTGAATACTATGAAAGCCAATTAAGATATTCAAAATAATGTATTGGTTAAGTACAAAAATAAAATAAAATAAATAAATAAAAATTAATAAAACCTTTGAACAACCTTGCATGGAATTGGGTCTATTAATTACAATTACAGCACTTTGATGTGTTTTCAGATAGGCAAGTGTAAGTGTAATTGCAAATATGTTAATTACCTGCTTTTTATACATGGTTTTTATACACGATTTGGGTTAATTAGCTATATTTTTACAATACCGAGGGCTGTGCTGAGTAGTCAGTGTTTGTGTTTTTAGCTGTGCTGCCTTGGCTCTCAGTATGAGGAGACGGGCCTGGTAGTCACGCGTTCTTGCTATTTTAGTATCTCCTGTAGAAGAGGGCGAGGGGAGTGTAACCAGGTGGCTGGAAACAGGAGCAGAGCGGAGGCTGCCCAGGTTTGCCCCCTTGTTGGTTTCGTGATGAAGGGCTCTTGGCTTGCGACGGGACGTCGCATCCCCAAACCGTTGCCGGCTCTCCACGGAGGCGCTTGGTCAGTCACGGTTTAACAGAGTGTTGATCATCTTACGTGCCCGGCTCTGCTTATAGAAACATCATATTTCATACAACATGATAGATGATGTGGGGGAAAAGAGACAGATGCAGTAATTATAGTTTATGGCATCCGATCGCCACTCAACTCACGTCCGCATTATGTGGAAATAAGTCAGCGTGATTGATCTCGGAGCCTATTACGGCACGGAGAGCACCACATGGCTTACTGCGCGGAGGAAGATATTTAGACTCGGAACGCATTTCACTTAATTAGTTCTAATAAGACTTTTAGTGCAATATGGCCGCGGGCCTTGAGCAATGGTTTTGGGAATGCGAGAGGTACATTTTTGCTTCTCATTAATTATTGCCATCATTACCTCATTGATATCAGGGTTCCTTTTCGCTGAGCAAGGAACATTCCGGCAGGAAATCTCAAATCATCTGGCCGTACAGTATGTGGCCCAACTTGTTCGCATTAATATTAAGTGGGGGCATTTGCCGAGCAGTCCGAATGATTAATGGGGGCTAATTGTTTGATGTAAATTCAGCTTGCCTGTAGACCTTTCAGAAAGCAGGCTCGGGGGACCGCGAGTTAGCGAGCGCTAATAGTTAAATCCATAAGAGAATGGAGAGGCGCTACAGGGTGACTGCTAGGGCTAATGAGGCCCTGACAGTCGGGCGGGATCCGGGCCTGTCCCCGGTAGCACTGGGATTGCAGAACGGGGTGCTGCGGACTTTAGGAGAGGGAGTGATTAATGAGGACATCGAGCGAACTGACCTTAGTGGGGAGAAATGAATGCGAGGCTAGAGGCAACAAATTGAACATTGCGAAATGACACCTCTCGGAACTTGGCCATCTCGACCCATATGTGTGCAGCAACAGAACGAGCAGGACGAACCCGATTCTGTGTTAAAGGCCTTTTCGATAAATGAAAGTGTTTTCACTGAGAACGGCAACAGTTTGGTGTCACAGATAGGGTTGGTCTTTTGTTGAGGGGGCTTGCTTCCTGGCTAGAGCATTGCAGTTACCCTTAATCAGGCTAATTAGCCCCAATTACTTCAGTTAATATTCAGCTGTATGAACTAACACATGAAAGCAAACCTTTATTAGCATACCAGATAAGCATATGTGTAATTTTCTTTAGGCTGTGGTTATCCTTGACAGTGATGCACTATATATTAGGCTTTGCTGGTTTAAGTTTGAAAGCTATTCAGTACTTACTTGTGTAAAGTGAATTACATTAAATTCACTGATACATAATTGAAAATTGTATCATTTGACATTTAAAAACAACCTTGTTATGTGTACATTGCATCACATTTAATCTTAATGGTTCCCTTTGAAATTATGCGTATTTCATACTGAATTTTAAAATAAAGTGGAAAAAAAAACTTTAAATGCATAAATGAAATCTATCTATCTAGAATGAGATCTAATGCATTAAGAATAATTCATACTTGCTCCACCGACCATCTGGTCATCAGTCTGCCTCTATATTAATATCTGCGTTGCACATAGATTTCTCCAGAACGTTCCCTTCCTGTGAACAGTATTCCACATTCAAAAGGAAATAATTGCACCAGAAAAATGTCCAGTAAGATGGCCTCATCCCTCCTTATCTCCACAAGATAACTAAAATCAATAAGAGCCGCATAAAGAATTAATTTGATACTGAACTATATTTCATTTTTGAAGAACTGGTCCCTAGTCTTCACGTTGTATTTTTGAAGGACTTCTTCCTCTCCCTAGTCTTCACGTTGAGCCCAATGCCAAACATATATTGCCTGACATACTGTATAATGTGTGTGTTACATTTTATGATATACTGTACAGTATATTGCATTCAGCATTCTGAGTGTATTCTTTGCATTACTGCAATAGGAAGAAGTTACGCTGAAACTGTTAGACTTGGCTTAACATTACATCCAGCTGCAAGCCGATACCACTGTGGACTGTGGCCTAAATTTATAATTTCATAAAATGCTTCTTCCTACTAGCAACAGCTCAGGGCTAACTGCACTTTGAAAGACTCATATACGCATCTAATGCTACATTTGTAGATGATGACAGTAGGATGTGGTCTGTGTATCTATATGTACCAGGGTCCTTACCTTCTCTTCCTGGTGGTGCAGTTCATCTAGATTCAAAAGATCCACAAAAGATCATGTCTCAGTGCAAATATTTAGAGTGGCATCGCATTGCCTGCTTTTTTCAACTCTCCTGGTCCTCCTGTTGACAAATGCCAATAACAGACTCCAAAGGCAATCAAAAGCCTAAAGACTAGATACTGAAAACATTCCTATAGCTGCACCAAAGAAGCGATTGAATACACTGACTAATCAGAAAGGGTTGAAAAGCCAACTGTCCAATTACTTTTGGTCCCCTAAAAATGGGTGTAATTCCTACACAGCTCACTCAATATGGATGTAAATACCCTCAAATAAAAGGCGACAGTCAACTTTTTAACAGCCGTTGAGCAGAAATTGTACTACTGTTCAAATACTTACAGACTGCACTGTCGTTTTAGATAGTCCTACAGCCAAGCTCGTTCAGACAGATCTAAGGATGGTTCTGAGCAGCCTGATACCCTCTGCAATTGACAGTATACAGTAGTACACCCATGTCCGTGTCTGTGTCTGTGTCCGTGTCATGTCTGTGTCGCAAAGAGCCTTCATCACATGTTCATTGGTGCTTGCAATATAATCTGAAGCCGCCATCTTGATTCTGCCTGGTAAGATCTGCAATATATTCCTCAGAACACACTGAGTAGAGCTTGCATCAGAATGTAGTCATCCTTCACCATGTTTATGTTTCATTGCATTCCATTGTTTTGTTTTTTAAAAATGATTTATTGATACCCTCCATCTCCATAAGTCAACAGACAGGGAAGATGGCCTCCGTAAAGGATCTGGTTTCTGCTTGAGTTTGTATGCTGTTGTGGCTGTACTTTGTTACTGAGGACTTTTAGGTGTTTGTAGCTTTCTTTACCCTCATTATTTCTCATTATGTCAAATGGAGTTCTGTGTTCTCACAAAGTGTGGCTTTACTCATCATCACCAAGGACACAACCAGTCACAATAAATAATTAGAAGAATAAATCGCTAAATGAATAGCCTCAATACAGGAAATTAATTACACCAATATATATATATATATATATAAATAAATTATGTCTGATGTAATTACTATTTATGTGTTCAATACAACATGTATTTTTAAAAAGTATTTACTGTGTTACTTCAATACTAATTAATTAGCATAGCAAATGTCCCCACCTCTCATTATTTTTTGCCTCAGGAAAAAAAAAAAAGAGATTTATAAAGCATATACTCTCTACTTTATATACCTTCCCTTGATAAAAGATTTCATTTCAATTTTTAATACGATTGAGGCAGATTTCTGTGACTTTTGCAGACAGTTCACTGGTCTTGTATGAATGTTGCCTCCTTTTTTATGTGCCACTGTTCATCTTGCCTCCTCTTGTCAATTTTTATTTTTCAAATCTGGCCCCGTACTGGTTTAATGGATGGCAAGCAAAATGACGTGTGGCGCTGCCAACGTCTTTAGTGCTCGCAATTAAATGCCCTGGAAGCCAATTTTCATCCCTGGTAGCAGGGAGACACTAGTAGTCCAGAGGTGGCCTTGTGTCGATGTGTTCTCACGTAAATCTGGAAAATGAAAATGGAAAAACTTTCCCCAATCCTCAACTTTGAAGTTTGCAACTGCGCCTGTTGTAACTTCAGAGCTTCCTAACGGCTGCCAGCCCATTGTTGTTCTGCAGGTAGGGAAGCTTTGTGATGCCAGCAAAGTGAACATGCATATTGTGATGCCAGAAAAGTGGACATGCATATATAAACAATGTACAAGTGCTTGTAATTATAGAGGGCAATGATGTATTTTTCTATAATATATGTATTTTGTAAGTGCTACAAGAATATACAGAATATGTCACAACAGTGCGTGCTGATGCTACACAGTAGTATCACTTCATTTAGAGCTTTTAAAGACCCCAACAGTCCATTAGCTTTAATTGAAAAAGACTCAGCGCAATGATCCAATAAGGGACAAAATAGCGAGATTAAAAAGAGGACATCTCAGTCAATAGGGAATGATGAAGAGGAGTGCTTTGTGGACTGCGATGAACTTACTTCCACACCACCGATCAATCCTCGGAGGACAGAGGGCTACTGAAAACACGTCTTTTCTGGGTTAATCAGCCATCTGCGAGATCCCGTTCTTCCTACATCTGTGGCGTACAGCAGTGACAAACAGAAGAGGGGTGTCGGGGGGGTGGGGGGGTGCGTTGGATGGGGGTTTGCGAAGACTAGAGCTGTGATCCTGTCAATCTCCGGCAGATGAGCTCCAGAGTAAGGCCGTTTCACGAGTACGTCATCCCTCCCATTGCATATGCGGCGGAAGCCGGATTTAACTAGCGCTTACCCAACCACGGTATCCGCTAGCTTTTAACACCAGACGTCCCCGCGGTGGCTATTTCCGGGGTAGCAGCTTGGATTCGGCGACTTCCGAACAGGACCCTCCTGGCGTCGGACTTCCATTCACGCACGGCGCAGCCGGCGCGGCCGCCCCGTCTCTGACAGCGCCGAGCGTTGGCGAAAGGAAGCCCACGGTAGGAAGTGAAGTCATCCGCTCGTTAAATCCGGCAGTCTTGGCAGCGGGGGTGTATGGGATTAGGGCCGACTGCTCACGCCGGCGTGCCAGGCTCGGGGCCCGCCGCGGCTCTCCGGTAGCGCGTGCCCACTCTTTCACTTCCTGCCTTCTGCCGGGTGCCGTGACGCCTCGTCAAAGCTCTTCACAGTGCGCGAGCTTAAAGAGGCACGGCCGTGCGTCGATAGCACCGCAACGCACTGCAGCCGCCTGAGCCAGAGTTTCAGTCTCGTCATGAGACTTGAGATCTTGTTTTTGTCTCTGGTAGAAAATATTAACTTATGTTAAGTTACTGTTTGCTTGACAAGTGAAATTTCCTGGCCCCATTGGCAAATCTTGAATTGAGTCAAACTGTCTCATTGGCAATATCTTTCTCTTATTTAGCAAAAAAGTAGTAGAAATAAGATTTTAAGTATAAATATAAGCATAAAATATTATATGGATATGTCAATGTACACTGCAAAAACCAAAAAAGAAGTAAATCTTAACAAGTATTTTAGTCTTATATTTAGATTGAATTTAAGATATGCCAGTGGGGTAAGAAAACAGAACTTGTTAAGCAAACAATAGCTTAAACAAGCTATTTTTCAAGTCCCCTCATTATGAAGGGGACTTGAAAGTCTCATTATGAAACTAAAACACTTATTAAGACAGACGTTTTGTACTGTAACAAAAAAATTCCAGATGGATTGCTGTGCAGATATGCTGATCAGTTTAATTTCAAAAACCTTGCATTTCACTCAGGTGTGGTATATTTGTGTGGAGAACCATATGGTGTACAATTGAAACTATCACTGACCTTCATCCAAAGAAAATTCTAAAGAAAATGTGAATGAGTTCGCTACAAATTTAAAACTCACTGTCAGGCATTCATTTATCTCAAGTGAAGAACAATCAATAAAGCAAATCAGTATAAGACAGTATATAGTAAACCATTGTCTCATATTTTCTTTGAGACAATGAGAAAAATATAAAAGCCAATCAATCACACTCTCCGGAAAATTGGTTCCAAAAGAAGCCCTGTGATTCCATAGAAGAACTCTTTCTAGTTCAATGTATTTTTGTTGTGAAAAATGGTTCTTTTACACTTCACACCTATGATAGAGGGTTCCATAAAGAACAAAAAAGGGTTTTAGTGCAGCCTTTCATTCCTGGCAGGCCTTAGTCCTTATTTAATTGGAGGATTTAAGTACTGTTCTTGTTCTAGAGTATTTAAATGCCTTGATTGTCCGCTGTGTACTGCTGTGTGGTTGTCGGGCAGTGATGGAGCAATACTGCTCACTAGTTGTAGTATTAGCATCTTGTGTTTTTCTCCTTATAATTCCTCTCTGGTTCTTGGCGTGGCCGTACATCACCACAGCCAGTGGCTCCATTTACGAAAACCTCCCCAGAATCCTGAGGCTCATCTGTTTAAGTTCCCATCTGCTTTCAAATAAACAGATCCCAGCCCAGAGCTTCTGTACGGGATGACCACTTGAGAGGAGCCTTGTGTCAATTGTTTCGCCTGTGAAATGTCGCCCGGCCTCCTAAAGCATATGGACGAGATTTTGAGTCAGGGTGGTTGGAGGAGGCGGGGGGGAGGTAATCCTTGAGATGGCCGCCGTGATTCTGGCGTGTCTTCGCGCACTGCGTGCCAGGGCCCTGTCAGGGGCCAGGAAGCTGCAGGACTGCTCCCGCTCTGCCCCTCAGGATGCCCTTGGTGGGGCCACGCTGTCTCCTGGCCTCTGAACAATTCGGTAAAAGTCCTCCACAAGCAAAGGGACATTCTGTACTCTGGAGCAGCTTGTGTACAGGGACCCTGCGCCTCACAAGGTTCTCTATCATATGTACTTTAACTTTTTTTTTTTTTTGTCAGTGATCTAGAACATTCTAATCACACTTTTGTGATATCACACCGGCTTAAAAGGTATAGGCTGGTTTATACTCCGACTGAAATCATAGGATGTTCACGGACGTTCTAACGTCGCCCGACTTTGACTATGGCAATTGTTTATTTTAAAATATATTGAATTTATGATGTATAATCTGAATGTCACTGCGACCAGCGATGTCGTATAAACCAGCCTTCAATGTATTATTTTACATCGGGAATATTTTGTCTGTTGCACGGTTCCTGAGACCGCTGTGCTCAGGGAAAGAATATAATAGTAGGGATATGTTTCTGAGAGCTCTACATAACATAATCTCTTCATACTGTACAGCATTTACAAACACATCATCACTGCTTTCCAGTGAATGGTGCTGCTTTTCTGAACACAAACCCCCTAATACCCTACACCTACGCTTGTGAAGCATTAGGTGAATTGTAAATATCCAACATCCATCATGCACAAAACTGTCTGAGCCAATCAGAAACATATACTTACATTGAAATAGTACAAAAACAATCGTGAAATTGAACTACCCTTTTACAATTTTACTTATTTTGTTTCAACTGGCTGAATGTTTTTCACTTATCCCAGGTTAATGTGTGTGTATTCAGGAAACTAATCAAGGTGAAATACATCTGACCACCTTAGTATGTAAATTTAAAATTAGTTGTTAACAGAAAAATAAACAAAAGTGAAGTCACTGCTATAGATGTTAAAATATGTAATAGATCAGTTTGCATTCCTGCCTGCTGTCTTAAAATAAATATCCACTGTGCCAATCATTCAATTCAGTCCAATTTATTTCTGTAGAAAAAAACTGAAACACAGTTCAGGACATGCTCCTCATCTTCTAATCTTCTACAATTTTGGGTTGCCTGGAGACAGTAGCTGTTTACTTTGCAAATTTGGTAGCTTGTTAAAATTCTTGTATGGACTTGAAATTTGTCCAGATTTAAAAATATTTAATACTAATTGTGTGGGTCGAGAAAGTTGGTTTTCAGTAGCAAATCAACCAGTTTTTTGATGGTATTGAAAGTGGTATGACAGTAGGTGCAATTAGCCATATTTGTGTCTATTGTCTTATAAATTGTGCTCATGAAGGCTTATTGAAATATCATAATTTTAAAACACCACAGTGAATAATCCTACATGGCTTTTTCTAGGTTTCATTTCTTAAAACCGAGACTAAAAGTGAATCATAACGGGGCGAAAATTCAATCTGCAGCAGTGCAGCTTTCAATTACGGCCATGAATCTCAAGTTCCTTGCAGTGAACAAAATTAACCTTATGAGTAATCACAGCAATGCAGCAAATGTAATTCCAGGTTTATCATTCCAAATATATATTCTAGCTCACTAGCCTGCCCTGAGTATTTTGTTGCAATGTGGGCAAATTCTTTTTCAGCTGGTGAAGGGGGAATGAAAGTGATTTGTTGACTTGGTCAAAGTGTGCGCGCTTTGTGATGGAAGATGAAGCAAGCTAAATTTATCTCGTTCCTCAATACCTTCAGGGTTCTTATAAATTATTCTATTAGTTTCATGGAGGACTACTGATATGATTACTCAGTCCATGGCCCAGAGGGTCACCGTGTCTGCAGGCTTTTCATCAATGAAATCGTATACTGTACCCACGCACTCAACTGTCCTGACTGGACTAAATTACACCAGATATGCAGGCAAAAATAGAGCCTGCAGAACAGACTGTTTCCAGCCACCCAGGTCTAGAATCTAGTACACTGCAAAAAAAGTCAGTTTTCAGTGTTTTAGTCCCATAATGAGACTTAAAAATCGCTTTTTGTCCCTCAAGTAGAATACCTCACTGGCAATATTTTTGTCTTATTTCACAAACTATAAGACTAAAACACTTGTTGAGACTGAATTATTTTTTGGTTTTGGCAGTGTAGTCTGTAGTTTATACTTACTGTACGGTATACACTTATAGTAGCTGTAATGCTGTGGCAAATGGTATAGGCTTACATTTGGATTAATCTATAGGTGCGAATGTGTGCGATTCCCAACCGATCATCTGTCTTTCTGTCGTTTCTGCCGTTGAGAGTTCAGCTTGGCCCCGTTCGTGGCCCGCCGATGTTCTCGGCAGCGAGACGTTAGCACATCACACTCCGCCTGCTCCGTGGACTCCTACACATCGGCTGTGGCGGCGAGTCCGCGTATCCAGCGCTCCGACTCCTCTCTATTTCAGTGACTCAGCCAGGCGTACCGCTTAAACCGCGGGTAGAAAAATCACGCTGATGGAAAAACACCGCTCCGCTCCATGGCTATCTGGGAATCCGGGGCTCACGAGAGTCCTTCACCTCGGTTTTGATTGGGCTGTTTCCATGCGGCGCGCTAATGCAGAACACAGAGCCCCCCCGTGATATATGGGGTTTCGATGAAGGATACGAACGTAAGGGTGAAAAGAAATGAAACTTATGCCGGCTCTGAAATGTAGATAAAGTTGATTTAAATTCTTTTCAAGTTCTACAGCACGACAATTACAATGGAAACCATCTGGGAGGGAAAAAATGGTGAAATTGCGGAATATCATCTCCCAGTGTAAACGATTTGCTGCATGAGGGTCTGTCAAGAGAACAACATGGGGTACGGCAGATTGTATGAATTACTGAGGAGCCCACCGCCCCCCACCCTTTCCAACCTCCCCCAAGGAGGTTTCTTTTCAAGAGAAAGATTTTCACTTAAATCGGAATTTAGAGTGTATCGCCATTTTAGAAAAATAAAGAGGGAAAGATGTAGAAACGTGTGTCTGTCCCTTTGACTCACACGGCGGGGCCTCTTTCAATTTTACATGAATGTTCAGGAAACCTTGGCGAGCCCGGGGGGGCTAGCGAGTCGCCCTACCCGCTCGGCTCAAGTGCCTGAGCTACAGTACATAACTCTGGCTCAGCTTCAGATAACTTCTGCGAAGGTGACATTTATATCGGTTACCCAAACGGGCGGCCCTGGACCTCGGGACGGTAACGGGTCTCGGCTCTCTGATGAAGCGGGAAGGCTCCGGTAGGTTCCGAGGGCCAGGCTCAAGGCATGCAAAGACAGATTATCCGCGGAGCTAAGTACAGTCTACTGTACCCGCCCCGGCGGCCCTTCAATCTCCTGAGCCGTGTCGCTGATAAAGCCGGCTCCTTGTTGCGGCAGCGATGCCTGGAGGCTGGTAAAAGAGGATATCCTCACATAAATACTCGGGCCTGGCAGGGCCGTTCTTTCTGCAGCGCGCGGTTAATGACCGTGCCTGTTGTAGGAGGTTGGTTGTGAATAAGCCGGTGGGTTCTGCAGGAGCCGGCGCCACGCCTGCGCAGTGGCTTTTACGCGTGCTTACACACGCTTCTACGCTAGCTTTTACACTACACATTTACATTTGTGTCCGACAGCCAATGGAATGTACAGTAACTCTTAGTCTGATTTTTTTTCCCTAGCTGACAATATGACGTACTGTTCAGACATTAGAAATATCAGGGACTTGCTCTAAAAATGTGTGAGATGAGCCCTGCGTCTGGAGATGTGGTGAGTCCAAGTAAAGAATAAATAACATGAATGTGTTTGTCTGGACACAAGAGTTTGTTTTCAAACATTTACCTAGTCTCCTCTACCAATGGTTATAGAGTATTCACAGAAAACTTACAGATGGATTGGTTACAAATTAATAGGGCACAAGCTCTAGCTGGCGATAGATTTAGCAATCATATTCATGAAACTTGAGTCCCATATACTATATGTATATATATGTCAGTCACAGCATCATGACTGTGCGGGGAGAATATGCACAGTAATATGTTTTGTATAAAATCACATCTGATAGAAGACATTTTGCGCTGATGGACTGTGTACCAGTATGGACTCATATAAACTCCATTAGAGCTGAATTAGCAGTAAAGATTTGCTGTGTCAGGTAAAACCACATCACTGTAAAACACATAATGATGTCTCAAGTAATAGGCACCTAGTGCCGTCCTGCTGATTCATTAAGGGCTCGGCGCCGGATGTTTCCAGTTTTTATGTCTGCGGATCTGTGCTGCCTCTATCTGTGGCTGTATCGGGGGAGGGATTGTGTGTTGTGGCTTATCAACATGAGATCAAGAGTTGGAATGCCTGCAAAGCCTTTGGAGATTGTTTCTTGTAGCCAGTGAATGCGGTTTTGGACACTAGCATCTCTGTTACAACTGTGAGAGGGAGTGATTGCAAGAAAACATGCTTGCCTGTCACTTTGTATTGTGCTGATAGGGAATTAACAGGTTACATAGAGAAAACAATGTGTTGTCAAAGAATTGGGTTTGAGCTTTATTTGAAGGCTCATTCATAAGGATCTTGATATGTCATGGAAATGTCGCTTGGTGCATTGACAACACAGTATATGCCTATTTGCAGTTATTGACATCAGCGCTTATGGATTTTAATGGATGTGCTATCTAGTGTTTATGAAGGAATTATATAGCTCTTACGTAGGAGCCTTCAAATAAAGTGTTACTAAGAATTACATGAACTTTGCATTCATGATGTTTTTCATAAACTGCATTCATGACTATGAGGCAAACTTCAGAATGCTCGCCACTGGATGGAAGGCATTGCTCATGTAACTCACACAGCTCTCCAGCACACAGTGAGAGAGTGAGAATAACTCATCACAACCTGTGGAGGATGAGACATGGGACTTGAGACATCAACAACAACATTATGAAGCCTTGTGACATGCTTAAGTAAATCTGGCACTGTTGCAAATCTGCGACACGCAATTATTCAGGAGCGTGAGGCCCACAGGAACGCCGAAGCTGGGGTAATGGAATCCGTCTGCAGAGCTCCCCGGCAATCCACGGCTCTTCTGCAAACTGTGGGCACGGTCTGCGAAAGGTTAGGCCTGCGAAAGGTCACGCCAAATTAGAGAACATATGCTAATGGTGAAATCAGTCTGCAAAGGCTCAGGACAAATCAGGGACGATATGCAAATGACAGAATCGCTCTTAAAATGTTCAGACCAGTTCCACGTTTGTGCGTGATGTGACGTACTGTACTTTCCTAATCAAAATGTCAAATTCATATTTAAATATGTAAAGGTTGTTTTTTCTGTTAATAATCGCGCTGTGTGTTTTCCACGCAGCGTTCTGAGACGCCGTTGTTTGTTTTCTGTGCTTTTCGTGCTAATACTGCTTTCTTCTGTTTGTGTGTGGGAGTAGAGATGAGTCGTGACCCGCGTTTCTGAGAAAAATACAGGATTGACTCGTTTATATACTGACCTGGGAATTCCCCTTTTCTCCAGCGCAAAATGGATGTTAGGAGTTACGTCACAGCAAGACGTAACTGACCTGTAAGGGCCAAACCTCGCAGAGCTCTGAAAACCGCAATTATTTATTTCTTCTTTTTAAACGCATGGGGAATGCGCTAATGGCTACATTTTTCTCCACCTTTCCCTCCAAAGAAAAGCCCTAGTGTACAACTTGCAAAAGCAAGTTTGTTTATGTGTAAAGCACAGTCTAAACCAATTTTGAATAGGTCAGATACATCCTTTCTTTTTTTAAAATAATTTATTGTCCATATAGACTATCACTGTGCCTACCCATTGTAAATGTGACTAGAGCATTCAATCGACTTAATTGAACTTAATTGAGCACTTTAATCGGAAGCCACGGTTGCAGCCAATCAACACACCTGGCAACCGGTTGAGCATGGAGGTGCGATCCTGAACTTCAAGCTTGCTTTCCAAACACTGCCCCGTGTGGCCGACTGTGGAAATGCACAACAACCTGTTCCTTTCATCTGGATGTTGACTGAGAGATAACCTAACCTTATTTGTAGGACGCGAGGGTGAGCGGAATCCTGATAGCCGTGGCTTGGACTCGGGCTCTCCGCGCTGACTGCCGGAGCCGGCTAAGTGGATTACAGTTCATCTGATGAGACAGGAGGTGAGCTTTTAGATACAGAGTGTCACCACACCTCTTCTTCCAGAGGCAGTGCCACTAATGTATTGAGTGTGGCTTTTCGCTCGCTCCGGGTTCCAGCAGAGGGTTTATCATTTTTATAGCCTTATAAAATACGGAGGACAGCAGAGAGTCTCTTTTAGGGCAGTGTAATTCCATGAAATGTGATGCTGATACGAGTTGACGTTTAGGGCCAGAGGAGCTCATTTCACTATGGGTGACAGTACAGAAACCCCATTTAAAAGAGCTTCTCAGCGAAGCACAATAAACCCCCCGTGATTTTGCATAACTGGTGGCGGAACGCTGGCTTCCCCACTGTAAGCTAATGGACGTCAGCTCTGTTGCTGTCAATTACCCCTGGCAGTTTTTTTTTCTTCTTTTTTTCTTGACTAAATTACACGTTTGTTGCGCAAATTACAGATTAAAACTAACCTGTCAAAAGTATCAGAAGGCTTTCGCTACGAGTGTCTCAACAATTTCCGTGTTGTGTTCTTTTTCTCATCAGCCCGTGTTTTCATTTATTTATTTATTTATTTTGAATAAGTAGTTTCTATTTTGGTGTGGAGTTATTCCGCACGTACAGTATCGCCGCTCAGTTAGACCGAGCAGCAGCTGCGTCTCTGGGACCGACGGCGGGAGACCGCGTCGCAGGTCCCGCTTGATCGGTTGACCGCGGGCCCTCTTTGTGACCGCGCGGTCGCAGTGCGCGGCGGTGACATCACTTTCGGTTTGTTTTGTCACGGACAGACGAGTGGCAGTCTGGCATTTTCTGCCGCTTTGCCAGTGAACCGCCACGTCTCACGGTGCTGACCTGGTCACAAGTGGCGTTTGAAGCAGAGCGTGAAACGGAAAGGTTAGCGGAAAGGCCTCTGTCAGACAAAGAGAGGGAGGAGAGGCCACATGACCAGGAAGGACACTGCAAAAACTTAAGAAATAAGTCAGACTCCCCAGACTTTTAGTCTTATATTTAGACTTCATATCTTATTTATATTCCTTTTTTTTTTTCAAAAGCGAGACAAAAATATTGCCCATGAGGTGAGCAGTTTTACTGATTTCAAGAAAATTTCACTTGCCAAGCGACAAGTGAATAAAAAAAGATTTAAATCTCATTACAAGACTAAAACACTTGTTAAGACAGGCTTTTTTTGCAGTGGAAGTCATCCGATCCAGATTTAGGAGAGATGGGTGTGTAGATAAAAAAAACTGATGCTTCACGGGACTCATGTACAGAATGGCAGTAAAAGTGTTTCGTTATTTTGAGTCGTCCCACCTGTTAATGAGCAAGCTTTTCCCCCTGCCTGGCGCTGGGAGACATTTTGATTGACACTTAACAACCTCCGCACGCGAGAAGGATGAAAACGGCACGTCGCTCCCTCGTTTGTCTTTTCGACAAACAGGAACCTGGGCAAACGCACTGCCTGCGTTTTCTCTTTATTCCCCTCTCCTCCTCGCAGTCACGCTGTCGTTTATCCGCGGTGTCGTCGTCAGCACTGCCGTCATTGGTATTCCACGTCAGACTCCTGTTCCTGGTGGATTTCTGATCCTCTAATGTGGCCCTCGCGCAATTATGGGGCCCTCCGGCTGGGCCTCCACGTGTCGGCGGTGACCCGCAGGAGAGCCCGCTCACTTCCTGCGGGAGAGCGCTCTCACTTCCTGCGGTGGCTTGCCCTTGCGCTGTCACCACCTGAAAAGAGCGAGCGACCCGCCTCCGTTGTTACCGCTAAGTCACAGTCACGGCACAGCACACACCTCTGGGGGAGGTTTCCCAGCATGCAGCTGGCATGCGGGTGACTGAATGTTGAGGACCCGTTCCATTTGGGGAGGCGAATGTGTTTGTCTAGCCTTACAGACATGGAAACTATAATTAAACTATATTGAAGTAAACATATCACCAGTACATTGCTGCAATTTTCAATATAATGCACAAATTGTTTCCTCTTTCAGATATTGCAATATGCAATGACATTGTTGTGAAATATATTATCATTTTATTTTCCAGAAAGTTCACATACAGTATGTGCAATACACTCAGTGAGCACTTTATTAAGTGTTTACGTGACTTAATAAGTCTTCTGCTGCTGTCGCCTATCCAGTTTGACGCGTTGTGTATTGAGAGATGCTCTTCTGCATACCACTGCTGTAATGTGTGGTTATTCACGTTACTGTCACCTTCCTGTCAGCTTTGACCAGTCTGACCATTCTCCTCTGACCTCTCTCATTAACAACGTGTTTCTGCCCGCAGAACTGCTGCTCAATAGATGTTTTTAGTTTTTCGCACCATTCTCTGCAAACTCTTGAGACTATCGTACATGAAAATCCAAGGAGATCAGTAGTATCTCAAACCACCCTGTCTGGCACCAACAATTAGTCAGGTGTACAGGTCTACCTAATAAAGTGATCACTGAGTGTATCTTCACATAAAATTTTCCGGAAGTGTAACTCTTAAAAAGCTGCTATTTGCGATTCACTGATAGTAAATGTAGCAATATTGGCCAAGCTTGGCCAAGCAACTTCTATTCCAGGCCCCAGAGAACAGGTGGCTGTGTTAAAATGGAGGAAACAGAGGGATCGGGGCCTGATCCTCAGCGGTAGGTCAATACCAGTGATGATGGTCACACCGTACAGGAAGAGCGTCGGGGGAAATGGCATCGAATTTTCCTCCATGTTACCGCACTACCACGCTGTTATAAATCACATCCTGTTCAGCTCCCCGTGGCTCCCGCACGGCTTCCCCCCGCATTATTGCCATCCCGCCCCCCAATTCGCCTGCTCTTGATACAGATTTCAATGCCTCCCCCAACAACTTTACCCCAAAAAAACTCAATCACGCTGTACGGCACTGTTGCATACTGTGGTGGTGATAAGCTGTGGCGGCCTTTTCGGCAGCCTCTAATGAAAGGGAAAGGTGAACTGATCCTGTGGTGTATGGGCAGTTCCCATCGATTTCTCTCAAATGTCACTGAGGAAAGTGCCAGTTAAACCATGTTAGGTTTAACATTTTCCGGCGTGGGTCCACTTGGCTGTGGTGGGTTGTCCGTTATCTGCTGCGGTGATGCTTAGAAATAGGCCTTCCTTTATCGCTGTAGCTGTGGAAGTCCAAATCTAAAAAATAAAAAAACCCCGTGAATTAACTAAAATATATAAATAAATAAAGGTGTTTAAATTAAACACGCTTTGATGTAAATCGTACGTTCTATAAATATCGCGCATTCAAATATTTATCGCAATATTTCACCATCAGTGTTTCAAATCCATTGTGTATTAAATAATTTAATTTCGGCAGATTTTGCAAATGCAGATGTCAACTCAAAGCCAGTGGGCAGGACTGAGTGGATGTCTGTAGCATAAGCCTGAAAGTTTTGCCAAGATAGGCAGGCATTGGGGATCCTATGTGCATGGTTATAACGTTTGATTTCGAGAGCTTTCAGCATACTCACTGCTTTCTTTAGCATATTAGACAGCATTGCATGCAAACAGACTAAATAACATGCAATTGAATCATTATTATTACGTTAATGCAGTCTAGCTATTTGCTATTCGATTGAATCATTTGCTTTCTTATTCTTCCATGCCTCATGCTAAGGTGGTACTGTATGCGCTAGCTTGAGTCAATAATTGGTATGTTTATTTTTTACAGTTTAGTCTCATAGTGCCTGTAATTTGAATAGCATTTAGCTAGGAATTGTTTTGTTTGATTGGAAATGCCCTAATTCATTGTGTGGTATAAGTGAATATAAACCAGACACTGTTGTGACTCTGCCGAGTCTCAACTGAGTGCTTCGAGGCTTTTGGAGGTACATTTTAAGTAGTTTTCTTTTCAAAGCACACATGTGTCTGCACATGGAACCAATATCCAACTCTTTCTGTTTCAGTTATCTTAATTGTGTTTTTATTGCAGTGTAACAAAATGGAGCACGTACTGAATTCTCAAGAATTATTTGTGTACTTTCCAGTTTTCTTAGTATGAGAACAAAAGAGCCATGCATCTTGCATCAATGACTGTCTCGCTGCTTTCAATTTGTACCAGTATGTTCTTTCTATATGGCGGAATGGACTATGCAGGTTATCCATTAAATAGTCAATTATGTGGCTACAAACAAATCTGTTTTGGCTGATATGCTATTGATTTGAACACCCTGCTCCAAAAAAATAAAGGTATCAATGTGAGGTTAGGAAATTGATTCTGTCAAAGACCTAAGAGATTTTTGAAGGTCTGTAAATGCTGGGTTTTGTAGATATTGCAGCACTATGGTTTAAGGGTTTGGGGTGATGCTTTTGGATGGAAGAGACAGTATACACCCATAATTAGATTCAAACTCAGGCTTTCTGCACCACGAACAGAACTCAGCCAACAGGGAGCCCAGCCCTAGTGAATCTTGTTCTCTCCATATCCAATCTGTGAAAATGACAGTTATACCTGGTTCTCCCTTTCTAGGAATACCACGATCATACTTTCTGATAAAGGAGTCCCTAAGTGGAAAAATAGTGGGAATTTCAGCGATGCCTTAACAAACTTAATTTGTAATAAAAAGTCTGCATTTGTAATATGGTCAGCAGTCATTGATTGAGGTTGCCAAATCCAAAATTATACTACAATTATACTGTATAAGCATTTCATATTTTTATTTTTGTGTAGTGCGGGTGTATTATGCATGTTCCAAGGTGTCGAACATTTACATATTACTCTGGTAAAGCAGTATTACAGTAAGGATATTTACAATACCAGGTTCATCCTGGCGTGTAACATTGCTTTATCACCGGACTCTGATAACAGCGGTAGTTGCTTATCTTCTCGCTGCCCTCCCATTTCCCACAATGATCAATCTCTCTGAAGGCTCCGTGTCATACCTTACTGCTCTCCGCGGTGCTTAACCGTAAAAGCCCGTGTTAATTAAACCCAGGTTGATGCATTAACCATGGCACGTCCCACAGTCAAACAGCTGTCTCGTTCGCTTTCGGAGATGGGTCGACCGACACACTTTCACGTTATTTCTGTTACACGACCTGATGGTCCGCATGTCCGCGGACCTCCTCGCTGCTGTTTAATTATATGGGAATGTCAAATGAATTGATCGCCGAAGGGATAGTTAACCAGTCATGCATTTATTGCATGTTTGTTATCGGTATTAACAGGTCCTTAAAATAAAATATTGCTGTGGGTTATAAGAACGTGTATATAATCTCACATTTACGCTGCCCGTGGTGCAAGAAGCGAAGCGCGTGGGTTTTCATTCTCTTTAGGCTCTGACGCTGCCCCTGGAGTGCCAATAACACTCAATTCCTCCAGTTTAATAACAGCAATCACACTCCAGGGCATTAGAGATTAGATTTTAAAAGGATTTAAAACTGCAGCAGGTTTAATGGTTTGTCAGTACTCTGTTTATCGTTACCTGTGCATATAGAACCATCATCTGAAGGCTAGTTTGGCTCGCCAAGCAAGATGACTGTTGTTATTGGTTTTAACTGCTCTACACGTGTGTTTCGCTTTTTATGGATTTGATGCTTTTGTGGAGGAACTTTTGCACTTGTAGCTCGCTTTGCAGTAAATTACTAAAGTGTAAATAATATTTAGGGTCAATTATACTGACAGTAGTTCAAAACAAGAGTACTGCTTCTGTTGTGTACAGTAGCTCCATGTCATGTAAATATCCACTTTAACCAATAGGACCCCTCTCTTTGCCTCCAATCAGAGTGTCTGCTCATACCTACTATGTGTACATTATTGCATGCCCCAGTTGTAATTTCAGATTGACCCCCATGGCATTAACCCCCGTGGTTGAGCAAATGGAGCAGTGTGCAATATGCCTAAATGCTGTCAAAATATAACTAATTAAACAGAAACATTGAGAGTTAATCACGTAAATAATAATAAAACACTCAGTTTACACTTTTGAACCGTTGAACTATAGTTTTCTATAATTCTCTAACTATTTATCTGTGCCCTCAAGTGGCTACTTCAAATTCATGTTGACTAAATCAAACCATCAATGGCTTAATTTATACCTTAAGATTACTAATTTGAACTCTCACATTTATCATTCTTATCTTTAAATTACGAACTGGAGGCATTATTCAAATGAGTAGTTTGAGGGCTTTAATTATGTATTTGAAGGCTTGAATTAGTAATCTGAGGGTAGAAAGTAAAAGCGGATTTATTTATTTCCCTTTCCCCGTGCCCTCTCAGGTGCTCTGTAGAAACAAACCCCCTGCAAAACCTTACTTCCACCTATCGGATTCAGAAGTAAACACATTTCTTTCTGTGAAAAATAAAACAAAGCCAAGGTCCTTTTCAATCGATCTAAAGCACCTACAGGTTGAAACCGGATTCAGTACATCTTTTGGTGCCATTTCCAATGTAATATAAATCACTTTTGTGGGACTCCAGCCAGGGAAGCCTCAGAACCTTGTAAAGGTGCTATCAAAACACTTGAGTATCCATAGGTCTAAGCCTGAGCTGGTACAGCTAGCTGCTACATGAGCTGGTAGAGCTAGCTGCTACGTGAGCTGGTAGAGCTAGCTGCTACGTGAGCTGGTAGAGCTAGCTGCTACGTGAGCTGGTAGAGCTAGCTGCTACGTGAGCTGGTAGAGCTAGCTGCTACGTGAGCTGGTAGAGCTAGCTGCTACATGAGCTGGTAGAGCTAGCAGTAGCTAGAAGCAATTTCCATTATTGCAGTTTAATTCAATTTGAGGCTGGATGTGCGGGTGCGCTGCTAACCTTTGCCACGGAGCGATGATGTTGTCTGGGGCTGGAGAGCAGTGACTCGTGTCTCACATCATTAAATTTAAAGGGAGGCACATCCCAATTAGTCAGTCTTGTAGTGTACAAGACGAGGCAGGTCCCATCTCATTAACCTTTATCTGCGGTCTTCTCCTCGCGTGCCCACTGCTGCCCAATGGGGCTCTCATTAAACACACGCCGACCGGGGAGGACTGGACCAGGGAGGACAGCTTCCCCTCTGTTAAGTTTAATTAAGGAGGCGGTTGTGGTCAAATTGATACCACACACACACCCACACACACAAACTGACACACACAGATACACATACACACTGGCACACATACGCATGTACACACTAACACGCGCACAGACACACACACACACACACACACATATGTACACACACATACACACACTGGTTCACCCTCACACACATGTATGCACGTACACACTAACACGTGTACATGTCCACAGACACACACACACACACACACACACACGTGTGTACACACACATACACACTATTCTGCGCAGATGCATGCTGCTGATAGGACCTGACAGTGCTCCCATTTTAGGAACATTTGCTCCTGAAAATTGATGTGTTCTACTGGAAAAATAGTTTAGGACCTCTACTAACTTGGATGCAGTAGTGTGGTCCTAGATTTTCCAATTTAGGACCATATGCGCTCCTTGGAAAAATAGCTGTTACCGTAGAGCCCTGGTTGTAGATTTACTGCCTAATCTATTTTATTTTCTGCATAATGTTATAGTTTTATTAGGTCCAGAGTTTGTGGTAAAATTGAATTAAATTCAGTGCCTTGATGCTGTATGACATATGACATTACCTCATGTGCGATATATTTAAATATTGAGGTATGAGTTATTCTTTAAGTTACTCTTTGAGTGAGATTCTCATTTTTATGGAAACAGCAGACTTTTCACCGTTAACAGGGGGCAGGGGCCTCTTGGCTGCATGCATTGCATACCTCTGTACCTTTCAGTAAGTGCCCGTGGAAGCTTTGGATGTATATGTCATATAACACTGAGCAGTTTGATTTTCTGGATCGAGGCCATTTTGTATGCTGGGTCTTGGCTAAATGCGAAGTTGTTGCTTAATGAAAAGGGCTCACAAGTGATTTTCCGGTCTCTCTGTACTTTCGCCTTCCAGGAGGACAGTGACAGATTTATGTTCCGGGAGCTATTTCCGGAATGAGCTGACATTAGTTTGAAATAATGATTACAGTGCAGTATGTTTACTCACAGGGAATAAGGAAAGCACATATTTAAAAGTTAGCGCAGTCTACCCACACTGTTTTTAAGAGTGTATAACTATGTTAATGCTTTCAATTTCCTGTGAACCTTACTCTGGTTGGTGCCTTGCATGGTTGCCAATTGCCATGAGTTTGTGAATGAGTGTATGAATGGGTGAATGAGATGCATCAATTGTACAGCGCTTTGGATAAAGGCGCAATATAAATTCCAACCATTTACCATTTACCATTTACTCTGGTTTAGAAATGGCTATCATCCACATATGTGCAAAATTCACATTCTGTAGTTATGTAGTAGGCAATGGATTACAGCAAGCCACTCAGAGACTGAAAATTAATTAGCCTTATGTGTAGAAGAAGCCCAGCTGAACCTGAATTCTGAACATTATTAAGGTGTGAACCTATTGAGACACAGTGATATTGTTCTGCACTTTATTATTTGTTGTTGCAGAGGTGCTTGGGAGACATTGCTTTATTATTATTACTTTACCTGTACGCAACTCTTTCCTATCTCTTATGGATAGCATACTTTGGATATACAACTGCGTCACATATGGTGGAATGGTGCACTTTCTGAATAGGCAGGGCACCTTAACTGTTTATTTCTTACAAGCAGTGAATGGAGACTCGAGACAGCCCTAGCCGCGGGAATCTGTGCACTGCGACAATTTCAAATTGCAAAAATAGAGTGTGATTATGTCCAAACTGCTCCCTGTCTACAGACATAGATGCATGAAATTGAGACACCTAAGGCCTCTTAACCGTTGGCTTAAGTATTGCTCTGTAGCACAAGATTTTATTTTTAACGACAACTAGGATACTGTCTGAGAAAGGCACATTCTTCACTCTGGGCTTTTCTCACCTCCAGGAAACAGGAACGCAATCAGCAAACTATGGGAAATGTGTGTTAACCTGTGACTTTGTAATTCAGCAATGCAATACGACTGCAATCTGAAAAGGAAATTGTTTATTTCTAACATAAAATGAATAATTCTCGAGTTTTATTTTGCACCATTGGAAGCACTGTACGCATTGTGAAAAAAATCCATAATTTCAGTAATTTTCTCCAGCTGGCAAACATCATAAATCTAATACAAAACCAAAAGAATATGCTAATAAGCTTGAATGCAATGCTTCTGTCAGTCAAGACAAGGTAATGCGTGATTCTTTTAATGAAATTTCACTTGAGTAAGTGAATGCTAATACTACACAAATGAGTTTTTCCTGTTTCTTAGATGCCTCACTGCAAGGAGTCCTGGGTTCGAATCCCAGTCAGCCGGGGCCTCTCTGTGTGGAGTTTGCATGTTCTCCCCGTTTTTGCGTGGGTTTCCTCCGGGTACTCTGGTTTCCTCCCACAGTCCAAAGACATGCAGGTTATGCTGATTGGAGAATCTAAATTGCCCATGGGTATGAGTGTGTGAGTGAATGGTGTGTGTGCCCTGCGATGGACTGGCGACCTGTCCAGGGTGTATTCCAGCCTTTCGCTGGGATAGGCTTCAGCCCCCCCTGCGACCCTGTTCAGGATAAGCAGGTTAAGATAATGGATGGATGGATGTTTCTTAGATACTGTTCTGACAAGGAACCTTCCCTGCAGATGTCCTGTATTTGGTACAGGTGGTCATAAGTACAGCATGTTCTTGAGATTAAGTCCTCTTCAGTTTCTCCCCTCCGATCTGTGTCCAAAATAAGTACATACTGCAAAAAAATGAAAAATAACAAGTAGTTTAGTCTTAGGCTATATTGAGACTTAAAATCTTATTTCTTTGACTTTTTTGTTAAACAAATCTTCATTCATTCAAATCAAAATACACTTACCGAGCACTTTATTATGACCACCTGTACACCTACTTATTCGTGTGATTATCTAATCAGCCAGTCGATTGGCAGCAGTGCAATGCATAAAATCATGCAGATATGGGTCAGGAGCTTCAGTTAATGTCAACCATCAGAATAGGGAAAAAATGTGATTGCATGATTGTTGGTGCCAGAGAGGCTGGTTTGAGTATTTCTGTAACTGTTGATCACCTGGGAGTTTCATGCACAACAGTCTGGAGTTTACAAAAAACATCCAGGGAGCAGCTGTTCCATGGGCAGAAACACCTTGTTAATGAGAGAGGTCAGGGGAGAATGTCCAGACTGGTCAAAGCTGACAGGAAGATAACGCATCTTGGAACACGCAACGTGTCAAACCTCTAAGTGGATAGGCTACAGCAGCAGAAGACACAATATGTGGGGCGACATGGCTCAGGCAGTAAGAGCAGTTGTCTGGCAGTTGGAGGGTTGCCGGTTCGATCCCCCGCCCGGGCTGTGTCGAAGTGTCCCTGAGCAAGACACCTAACCCTTAAATGCTCCTGATGAGCTGGTCAGCGCCTTGCATGGCAGCCAATCACCATTGGTGTGTGAGTGTGTGTATGAATGGATGAATGAGAAGCATTAATTGTACAGCGCTTTGGATAAAGGCGCTATATAAATGACAACCATTTATAAGTCTAATAAATGCTTACCAAAGTGCTCACTGAGTGTATATTTATGCAGCTCATTTTACAAAGCATTTGTATTTGGCAGTGTACCCTGGTTTAACCCCCTACAAGCCGAGCCAAAGGCAACAGAGGCTGGAAAGGCTGCCCAGCTGGCAGGTACTGTGGAGGGAACCTCGGAAGGATCCAGACTGAAGAGGGGGAACCCTTTCTCCTCTAACCGTTTCAGGGGCTGTAGAAATAAGACATGGCCCATTTTAGGTTGTGATCAGGTACCCTGTAGCCTAATGGCTTGGGTGCTTGACTGGGACCTGGAAGGCTGGTGTCTCAAGCCTCAGTGTGGCCACAAAAAGATCAGTGCAGCTGTTGGGCCCTTGAGCAAGGCCATTAACCACACAGTCTAATGAACTGTAAGTCAGATAAATAACTGTAATGTAATGTGACATCAGTGCTGGCTGAAATGGTTGAGTGGCATAATGGACAAAGAAGTGGCCAGTCTGACAATAAGTCAGTCTCAACAAATATTTCAGTCTTTAGACTTATCTTATTTCCATTAAGTTTTTGCTAAATAAGACAAAAATGTTGCCAATGAGGTGGCTCATTTCAAGATTTGTCAATGGGGTGAGAACATTTTACTTGTCAGGCAAACTCACTTAAACAAGCTTGTTTTTTCCTACTTCAGAGAAAAATAGGACCATAAGACTCATTACAAGACTTTTTAAGAAAGTATTTTTTGCAGTGTAATTATGAGGTTGTGGGTTTCATTTGCAGGCCAGCGACTGCTGTTCAGAACTGCTTACATTAATTTCTTACTGTCCACACCTACTGTCCAGAATGCGATTTGCGATATGTGTGAGATTAAAGAAAACCAAAGAACACTAATCATCACTTAAAATTGGTCACAAGAACACACACTGTATATACTGTTCTAACATTTCATTATGGTTTCAAAATATGCTATCACTATTTTGGTTTACTGTCAACTGATTAAAAAACACTCTTGAGGATTGCTCATTCCATGACATACTCGAATGCATCTGGAGAATTGATACACAAATCTACACCTTACTACAGAAAGGTCATGCAGTATCTTAAAATATATGCTGTAAAATTATCATACAGCGACTAATATAACTTCATTAGCTAATATGTCATTATCGCATGATAATTATATATTGTCACTTGTAATAATTGTAATAAGAAATATGAGGTGTGTTGTTTTGAAAAAGCATAGACTATAAAATGATTTATTTATGGAAAATCAAAGCATTTCATTAGAACAAAGTGTGCACTAAATGTGCCTCCAACAAGCTTTGTACTTCACACAGGTGTATCGATTCCAAAGAGACCTCCCTTTCACACTCAACAGATTTTAATTATTTAAGCCACATTTCTTCCAAGTTCCAAACATATTCATAATTTTTCTCCCGGAAAATATGATGAATCATTTGTACTTCCAGACTTTTGTTGTTGTTTGCTCATGCATTTTTTCACACGCTTTAGCAAAATAAAAATATGAAAAGAGTAAAAGCCTGGGCGGCTTATTTGCAATCTATCTGTAGTATAAATGAGCTGTTGTACCTTTACGGTCATTCTATAAAATGTTAACAGTGTGGCCATGATATCTCATTTTATTTGTTAAAACAGTAATATAAAATGTACCTTTTATTTTACATCTGTGTTTTTGAAACAAAAAAGTAAACAATTCATTCATTATGGCCAGGAATGGCACTGTAAAATCATTAATCAGGTCCCTTAAAAAAAAATCAACTTTCTGTATCATATTCATGTGGAGGAAGCTTTCTTATGACCTGTGAACATGTTAAAAAGTGTCATTACAGAACATGTTAAAAAGTGTCATTACAGAAACGAAGCACTTGCCAAACATGGTAAGGTGAGTAGTAAATTCACATTACACTTTATTCAGCAGACGCTTTTATCCAAAGCGACGTACAAAACAGTGCATATCAAGGTCATATAACAAACAACCAAACACGCCAGATAAGGTACAATTCATATAGAATTGGTTGTAAGGCCATGAACATAAGTCCAGTACACAGAGTAGATAGTCCAAGTCAAACTACCTTACCAAGATAACCGCAACTTGAGGGACTGCAGTACCGAGACTAATACAAAGTCAAAAGTCTTAGATTAAGGTATAAAGTATAAGGGGGTAAAGATAGACAGGTGAAAAACAAGTGACAATAGGCTAGGGGAGTCCTGCAGAGGAGTTAAGGTACAGTGTGAAGAGATGAATCTTCAGACTGCGTATTCATTTAATCCAAAAGTCGTATTAATAAACACAATTCTAAAAGATTAACCATTTTTATTTATTCTAATTTATTCACATTTGTTTCTCTTCTTCTTGTTGACTTTAAAATATCCTGATTAAAAAGGTCATTCTAGTGCTGTAATTAAGTAATTAAAGTATGAATGAATCATGCTCTCTTTTTAACTGTAAGATGTATCACAATTACTGTTATTCGAAAATCAGGCAGATAGATTTTATATTTCATTTGTGAATCACAATAAACTGAGGGAAAAGTAAACCAAATATATTATTAAATACACCTACCATGTGTTTATTAAATGGATCTGCCACCTCTATTTATGCCCTAAAATCCTAAAACAAATTCCCTCTGTATACACCCTTACTTTCATTGCAAGTACCTTGCAGAATATCTTGCCTTACAGTACGTACAACAATCATTTAGAAACATGGAACCTACTTAACTGTATTTTACATGTGATACAATTCGCACATACCATACCGACTGTGAGAACATCGCCTGCCACATCCAGAGGCCTATTTCTGCTGCATCACAGCAGGGGAGCCGCGTTTAAAACGAGGCAGTGATGGAGGATTTGATACCTCGTAAACCGTGGAGAAGCGGAATGCGATACAGGTGACAGGGCCTGCTGTCAGTGGGCCCATTGTGAGGAGTGGAAAGAGAAATCAGGAAAAGTATTCATGCGTTTAAAAGCTGCCGTACCCGGCCTTGTTAAAGGTCAGTTCGTACACGGCACGCGCTGGAGGACGTGCTAATGCTGACTTGGGTCTACTGGTTCTGCCGCGACGCGGTGAGCCTTGCGTTGCACGGCTCAATCACGAGCTCGGAGGGAAAGGTCAGCGGGACAAGGATAACGATGTGTTATTAGCTGTTTTGTTGGTCTCCCGAAATCATTATGACCCTCTGCATTGTGTTGATACACGGTGGTGCTGGATTAGAATTTACATTGGTTTCGGCAAGCATTGATTTTCCATCGCCGGTGCGACGGCATCGGACAGAACGTGCAGTCATCGTTAGCCACGATACAGGTGTAACGCTCGTTAGCATTCGAGTCCTTCCAGAGGGTTAGGGGGTTTACGCATACGTTTATCTACATGTATCAATAACTGCCATTTACATACACTATTATTCATTTATTGGACTTAATTTTCAGACTTATTGGTCTTCTGCTGCTGTAGCCTATCTACTTTGAGGTTTGACATGTTGTGTGTTCAGAGATACATCACCTTCCTCTCAGCTTTGACCAGCCTGGATCTTCACCTCTGACCTCTGTCATTAACAAGGCATTTTTGCCAGCAGAACTACAGCTCACTTGATGTATTTAGTTTTTCACACCATTCTCTGCAAACTCTAGTTTCTGAGATACTCAAGCCCACCCTGTCTGGCTCCAACAATCATTCCATGACCAAAGTCACTTAGATTTCTTCACCATTCTAAAATGTGGCCTGAACAACAGCTGAACCTCTTGACCACGTCTGCATGCTTTTATGCATTTAGTTGCTGCCACGTGATTGGCTGATTAAATATTTGCATTAACAAGCTGGTGTACAGGTCTACATTAAACAAAAACAATGAATTTGGTGCTGCTGGGTGGTTCAATCTGACGAGGCACTGTTCCAGCTCATTGATGGGCCCCATGGTCTGGTTAAGAATCTGAAGTGTGCCAGTACTAATGATGGCCACCTGCCCAGCAGGGCAATGCACATCTGTCTATAGTGTCACGATGGGATGGGAGAGTTTCAGATGGATGGGACGGTAGTGTCTCTTCACTCACCAGTGAATAGTGGTTAGCATTTAGCAGTCAGGGGGATTTTCTGACACAATATGGATGGGAAGGGAAGATATTGCTACTGTAACTTCACCAACAGTAAAGTATGGACCCACTATTTTCAATGTCAGAATGGGATGATGTAAGGCAGGCACTGAATGGAAATATCCACTTATGCCAGTCAGTGGGTCTGTGTCTCTCTACTGTGAGAAACTGGATTAGGCTATAGCTGATTTGCATTAAAGGATCTGTATTTGCATAAGAGGATTTGCATATTTAGTCTGATTTGAGAGACTGGTATCATTGGCATCTTGTTAGTTTGTGAGTTTCAGCTCTTTTGTTTCATTCTTGGGGGTTTAGGGGTGGTGGGGTTGGAGTCGGTATCGGTTGTACAGTATCCGAGCTGAGATCTAAGATCAAAGAACATTTTGCCCTGAGTCACTAGTGCTGTTCTGTATGTTGCTTTTGTTTTGGCTGGCCAACAGGAACCCAGGGCTTCCATTTCCTTTCTCCTGCAAGCAAATACACAATGCCACTGACTTCTCAGCATCAAGCTAATTATAAAGCAAACTGATATGTTAATCAAGGCTATTTGGGGTGAATTACAAAATAGCTGATTAAATTAATTATGTTCTTCACTACAGGACTTTTATTATTCACAACAGCTGGTAAAACATATTTGTAATTGGTTGACCATATATTGACTCTATGGCTAGAACTGGAGATCAATGAAATGCTTTTGTTTTCACTGGCTAGTTAGACTGTTACTGCCAGGAGCTGAGTCAGGTGTTCTGTTGAAATGAAAGGACTATGCTTCAAGACTTAGCAAATATAATATTGTGTCTGCAGGTCCCTGGTCCTGTGGGCCCATGGGAAATGTAGTCTTTAGCAGAGTTCACAACTTTAAAGGCACAATTGTTCTTTTCCATTCCGCATTCATCTGAAGTTGCGGAGCCCGGTTGAAAGTATAATAAGGAAAGGGGATTGGGGGGTGTGGTGAGCTGATCTCAATCCAGGCAGGAGTCGTCAGCGCTCCCATGGGGTTATGCGATTTGGCCTTTAGCTGCGCCCAGGAAGCCTCCCGAACTCGTTAAAGGCTTCATCATCCCCAGCTTCCCCCTGGGCTGTCTGGCCGCTCCCCCGCCGATCGGCTTCATCGTTACCGCGGACAGATTCCCAGATTACACAGTACGGAGCGAGGATGGGAACGCCGTCCAGCTGGCAGGCATTGTTTGGTGCGCTCCGGCCAGACCCGATACATTATTTACCATTTTCCGTCATTCCGACAGGAAAGCAAGGGGGCTGGGCTGATTGGAAGACTGCTTCTCGGCAACTCGGCTTTAGTTAACTTTTGGCGGATTTGTTGTGCGAATGTTTTTGTTTTTTTTCCTCCCATTTTGGCATCTGTTCTCTTCTCTCGCAGAATTCTTGTTAAGCGCGCATTTCAGATTTTAGCCTCCGCTGATGTGTCACCGCCACAAATGAATGCCAGCTTCGTGCTCTGTGATGTAGACCCCAGAATGCAATTACTTTGGCAGAAATTGATTCCGTCCCCATTCTGGAAACAGCGAGTTTGAGCCTGGAACATGGCGGATTTTACTAGAACAAATGAAACCAAGCAGCGGCTGTTCTCTATTTATGCAAGCATTGAAAAGTTAATTTGACCTTTAATATTTGGTTTTAATCATGTCGGGGTTAATCATAGATCGCGCTGTCAGACATAATTGTGTAAGAACTCTTCAGAAACTAATTTATGGCTTGGTCATGATAATGTTTTCTCCTGTTTTAGCTCTGTTCAGGAGGTATGAATGTTGCGAGGTTCAGCGCCAAAGTAATCCTCTGTGCTGCACTTCCCTTGGACTGAGGGCTACAGCAGCTGACGGCGATGAACTCATTTTTCCACTGTCAGCAGCCTTGCAGTGTTTGGCCTTTCTGTGAAGCAGATTTTTTTGGTTATGTTCTTAAAACTCCTTGGAAGTTAATTTACCATCCCTTCCCCAGAAGTCCACATAAGGAAAACTGGGCGAGCAACACAGACAAAGGAAAACTCTGAAACTCGGCCATCAACAGTTAGCTCCATAATGTTTGGGACAAGCATTCTTTTCTTGATTTGGCTCTGTACGACATAATTTTACATTTGTAATCAAACAATTCTTATGAAGTTAAAGTGCAGATTCTTGGCTTTTATTAAAGGGGTTTTTAATACATTTCGTTTCACCATGTATCAATGACAGCGCTTTTAATACATAGCCCCCATGTCATGTGCAGCCTTTGTGTTCTCAGTGACACCCCTGTAGCAGACCCGTTAAGCAGTGGACGTCCACTCGTTCACTCCTGCTTATTTGGACAGCTCGCCCAGCTGCATTGGCCCTCATGGCCTCCAGGGGTACTGCAGTCCTGCAGGTAAACCCGCGTTTACTCGAGCCGGGTCCTTTCTTGCTGAGTGATGGGAAAAGCGCAGTCGTTCAGCTCCCGTGTTGTGGGTGTGAGCCCAGCCCTCGGAAACAGACATCGGGTGGGGGGGGAGGGGGGTGCGTCGCCGTGTGGCAGCTCTGCGGTGACAAACAGCGAGGAGACGGAAAAAAACACCCCCAGTAAACAGCTCCAGCGCACTTTATGAACCTACAGAGTAAATGTGCCAGGAACGGCACAGGATGAAAGAAATTACTGCAGCAGAGACCCCGTAATAGGATTTGTGGAAAATGTGTCGCTGGGGTGTGGGAGGGTGGGGGGGGGGTGTCTCCCTGGGGTGTAAATCATTGGATAAACTCGGAGCCAAAATGGAGACTGTGTGTGCGTTTTTTGGAAAACTGAACTGAGTTTGCCCCTCTGCATCCCCCTTGTCGATGGTGCATGGAGAACCCTACCATATGGCAGTTCAGTGACCCATCTCACAGCGAGCTAGCTCAGTTTTTCATCGGACTCACCTTTTCTCCCCAAAGTAGCTGCTTTTACAATGGCTGTATGCTGCGCTTAGGCTAATGCTAGCATCAGGGCCTTGTCGCTTCACACCATTAATTGGGGCCAAGTCTGTCTGCAGATATTTAGATGTTTCTGGACCCCAGCCTGGGGCGGTTAAGAGGGCGGACCTGTCTGTCATTGTCATATTTTGTCACCAGGCTAAATGTTGTCCAGTGTGTCATTCATTTTTATGCTACATGAAAAACATAATACATCTGTCAAGTTTGTGGTGCCCACAACAAACAACAAACACACGACCAATGTTCTTGCGGTTTATGTCAAATATATTTGTATTAGTGTCTTGAATACTGAAGTGTTTTAACAGTTTCCTTGTAACATTTTTTCTCCTGACATTGGTTCCACAAGCCAATGTTGTGGTATATTGTTATTACAATGTTATTTTTGTCACATTGGCTTGTACAATATTTAAAAGGAACATTTTTCTTCTTGTACATGATGTCACCATGGTAATATGACAGAACTCAAACTTGGTAATTATGTTTTTTTTCTGCATACAGGCATGTTTTTATTGGTTTGGAAATTGACATCCTATGTGACTTCAGGACTTTCCATTCTCAGAGCATCCTGAAGAGTCAATACAACGGTCCTGACACTAATAAACATCTCCCCGAATAAACATCTCCCCGACTGGGCCCTACCTTGGTATCAGGCTAGCTGATCTGCGTTTAAAATACCGATGACTCCCTGGAGCCATGCTTAAAAAGGATGAAATGAATCCGAGACGCTTCTTTTCAATAACACCTCTCCCTCATAATATGAGCAATATGTGATTAATGCTCAGCTGTTTATTTATCACTCTATTTGGCAAACACGCACAAAAAAAAAATCTAAATCCCTCAGAAGAAATCAATGTCTGAAAGCGAGCGTCGGCTTTAGCGACTGTCGCTTGCGATCCTCCGTGTCCCGTTAACAAAGGGGAGGCAGACGGAGCAGTGCCAAGCCCTGCTAAGACCCTCAGCCTTTCTTCGCCGTCTGTGTGAGCAGAAAAGGGGACGATAAATGCTATTGTAGGGCGCACAATGGCTGAGTCCCAACTCGTGTCGGGCTGGGGAGTGTTTCTCGGCGGGGAAACTCGCCTGTAAGGCGATGACAATGACAGGCTAATTGAGGGACTCCAGCCGCTGTGTGTGTGTGTTTGTGTGCTAGCATGTGTGCGTTTCTGTGTGTGCGTCCATATGTCTGTATGTGTACACGTGTGTTTGAAAGTGTGCATGCACATATCTGTGTGTATGTGTGTGCCTGGATGTCTGCGTGCATGTGTGTGTTTATTTGTGTGTGTGTGTGTGTGTGTGTGTGTGTGCAAGCATGAGTGTGGCATGGCCAGCCAGATGTCGTTATGTCTATGCATGGGTGTGTAAGTGCTTTTATGTGTCTGATATGTGCTTGTTTTCATGTGTGTGTGCATGTGTGCGTACAGTAAGTGCTTGCTTGTGTGTGACATACATGTAGGTATATCTTTATGTGTGCACGTGTGCAAGTGCTTGTATGCGTGTGGCATGCCCATATGTATTTATGTGTGTCTGCACATGTGTGTGCACGTGTGTGTCAGTGGTTGTGTGTGTGGCATGCCCGGGTGTGTTTATGTCTATGGCCGTGCACGTCTGCACATGTTTATGTGTAGGTCTGTGCATGACCACATGTGCTTATGTGCATGTGTGTGTGGCATACCTGCACGCGTGATTATGTGTGTCTGTGCAGGCCTGACTGGTTATGCGAGCGCGTGCCTGCCAAACACAGTCAGCCTGGGGCCCGGCGGTACATTTGTCAGCTGCCAGGGGTGTCCAGTTGTGTTATACAGACTGCGCAGTGTGTGGCACTGAAGTAGCAGGGCGGACGAGATCTCAGCATCCCGTCAGAGCCTAACGCCCGTCACTGTGAGCCCGGGGCTGAGCCGTTCAGCACGGCGATGACCTCACGGCGCACCGCCAAACATCACGGTCTTAAAAAGCGCTTTCGTCTTGTAATAACACTTAAGATAAGACTTTATTCCCCCTCTCAAGTAGAAAATATGAGCTTGTTTTAATTTACTGTTTGTTTGACAAAGTGACATGTTCTTACCCAATTGGCAAATCTTGAAACTGAGTTAAACTGTCTTACTCATTGGCAATATTTTTGTCATATTTAGCAAATAGGTAGAAGAAATTACGTTGTGAGTCTCAATATAATCCTAAAATACTTGTTTTTGGTTTGGGCTGGGATCTCATGTGCAGGCCAACAATCTAGTGTTTGATTTCTGTGCATGTAATGATAATGGTAAATCGTCTGCATTTATATAGCGCCTTTATACAAAGCACTGTGCAATTGATACTTCTCATTCACCGACTCACACACACCAACCATGATTGGCTGCCATGCAAGGCACCAACCAGCTCGTCAGGAGCAATTGGGCAACTGCCAGACGATTGCTCTAACCTCGCCCCGTGAGTTTCATATGTCTGTCATTACCCTACAGTAATGCCCTACAGCCCCTGCTGAGTGTCACTGGCAACCTGATGTGAAAATAACATATCACAGCCTACCAAAAACCCTGAATAACTCTCCTCTGCAATCTGCCATTACCACGAGAAAATGTCATTAAAGATTCATTACTTACATTTCCCCTGGATCTCTCATGGAGTACAATGGTTCTGTGACAAGGCAGCCCAGTAAAGGTTCCTGGAAATTTTTTTGATGGGAGAAAAGAGTTCACAATTTGCAAGTGCTGCATTTACCTAATCACTCACCTATCACTGGAACAGTGATCACGGTGCTCCTGGTGCACAGAACAAAATTGCTGTCAGTAAGGTCCTCCAGAAATGAGAATGAAAAATGTGAAGTTGCCAGACTGCCTTATTCTTAGTTCACAGGTGGAAAAACCATTCTCATGCAGAGATAATGGTCAGGCGATAGAAGCTTAGAAGCAAGACTGCCCCTATTTTGTGTAGCATATAGAATGGGCAATATTAAATTAAAGTTATTTAGCTGATGCTTTTCATCCAAAGTGACTTTCCATTGATTAGACTAAGTAAGGGCCAATCCCCCTGGAGCAATGCAGGGTTAAGGGCCTTAATCAAGAGCCTGACAGCTGCGTTTATCTTATTGTGGCTACACTGGAGCTTGAACCACCAACCTTCCAGGTCCCAGTCATGTACCTTAGCCACAAGGCTAAATGCTGCCCCCTATTAATTCCATTGATGCCATTTTGGTTGCTCCCTTTAATTGATGCCATTTTGATAACGTGAAACTTTTTATGTCTTCAGCTCCTTTAACACAGAGATTTGGTATATTAGGGCACCTGCAGTAGCATATAAGAGTATATACAATTTCAGAAAAGACAGCTGGCTATTAAAGGGACCGAGTTGTGAAAATGAAGCGGTGTATATTCAGAGACGTCAGATTTAGCTTCCCCGCCAGTCCCCAGGCTGTGAACACATCAGTCCTGGTTCTAACCAGCCACGGGCCCGATGTACCCTCCGCCCAAAGCTGTGGGCTGCAGCTGATTTCATTTTGCTCGAGACGGCTGGAGAGCACGGTGGAAGAGGAGAGCAGGCCCCGCCATTACACATCTCCAGCCCGACTCCCTCCCTCGACTCGGAGGGATGAAGGATTTTGCGAGAAATCCGTAAACAAGAGGGGCGAGGAGGGGGGGAAAGGGGGGGGGGGAGTAAGCCCCCACAAAGGCTATCTCGTCTGTCATTTTGCGTTAGCGGTGGCCAGATGATAGGATTACTCTGTATACATGTCTGCCAAATGACTGTTTTTCTCCGCGTGTTGCGAAAACAAACACGTTTGCCCTGAGACTGGGCTGCAGCGGGGACCCGCCGCCGCCTGCGGCCTGCTTCCTGTGGCCCGTTGTGAGGCCCCCCCTCCCCCGAGACCGGGCTCTGCTGACCGCGCCCACGGACGCTCCAGCTGCCCCCACACGGGCTGTGTGTTTCGCAGGACTCTTTATCGCTGAAGATAAGAAACGGTTTAATGTAAAACATTTCTTTGAACGCACAGAAATCAAAGTGGTTATTTATACTATCTCTCTCAGTCACCCACACACACACAGAAACAGTACATGTGCACACACATATGCAAACCTTCACACACACACACACACACACATGCATGCACACGTACGTACATACACATACTCGCTCACTCACTCGCTTTGTTGTGTAGCTACACAGTATGCACAAATCATAATAATCTATAATGAGATCCTTTAGGATATTGTGTGGTTGTATGGTAGTTGCAGAAACTGCCTGGCATGGTAGTTTCTTGTATTGTCCATATCCTGCATTTACAAATTACTCACGGTCAAAATACCACTTCCAAATTTGAGGGTATGGACTATTTGTGGATATAAATAGTAAATTTCAGTGATACTATCAAAACTGCTTTGTTTTAATTTAGTTCTGTGAACCAGAAATCTTTTTTGAAAAGAGGCACTGTAATTAGTGTGTTTTTGCAGTAATTTCCCTTTGATAAATGCAGACGATCAAACAATAGTTTCCTCTGTAAATTGTACATTTCAGTATTAAGGCTGCGGTTTGCCCCAACACTCCAATTTTCTGTACTTGAGTGCTAAATGTTTGAGCTCCGCTGCACAATGTACAGATTGTATCACAATATTTCCCTTGTTTTGAATTTGCGAAAGTATAGTGTTCAAATTTCGGTAATTGGTGGCAGAAGTGAAGCATTTATGAAGCGTTGGCCTACGAAAGCAATAACAGAGATGTTGGCCTCTGTGCGGTGCTGGCTCCTAAACGGGCAATCATTTAAACAGGTTATGCTTAAGATAAGCCTCGTAAAAAAACCAGGGCCTCGGTGACTGCCCTGAAAAGGCCTGGCGGTTTTTATCATGGCGATAGCGCCGGAGGGCCGCGGTACAGGTGTAACACGCTGTAAATCACCTCTCTTATTGTCTGCTAGCTATCTACATCCATTACCCTGGCTGGCAGAGCCCCAGAGAGCAGGCCCGGCTTGAACTGCATGTACAGATGGAATCTGACTGTGTTTCGCCGAGCAGTAAATTACCTCGCTAACATTTGTGTAGGAAAGTGGCCCTCCTAAATGGGTTGTGTGAACCGTTAACCCCACTGATGGCGATGGGAGGGCTGGTTTGGCCCCCCTGCCAAAATTTTACCGGGCGGGTTGGGGAGGGTGCGTATGAGATTGGAAGGCGCGCAGGCAATGAGACTGCGGAATCGTATGTGATCGATCTGAAACAGGGGTTGTGTCAAGGACTAAGTGGGTAATTTGTTCCAAAAGACTCTCTTTCTGTCTTTCTGAAGTGGCCTTGACCGGCTACAGGTGTAAAGCAAGCAGGGGCTGCGTTTCAGCTAGCGTAATGGAGCCCACTCGTTAAACTCCAGCCCAAAGTGGAGGCACTCCATGTAAAACCTCCCTTCTTCTGTGTGTGTGTGTATGCGTGTGTGTGTGTGTATGTGTGTGTGTGTGTGTGCGTGTGTGTGTGTATGCGTGTGTGGGTGTGTGCGTGTGCGTGTGTGTGTTTGTGTGTGTCTATGTGTGTCTATGCGTGTGTGGGTGTGGGTCCATGCGTGTGTGTGTATGTGTGTTTGGGAGTGTGTATGCTTGTGCATGTGTGTGTGCGTGTGTGTGTATGTGTGCCTGCGTATGTTGTGTGTGTGTGCGTGTGTGTGTATGTGTGCGTGTGCACTAAGACATGGGGGAGGTCACAGACTCCTCCACTCCTCCAGCTCAGCAGAAAGGAGCTGCCAAAGACATGAATAATCCTGTTAAATCTCGCTTTTAAATCTAATGCACATGGAAGGTAGAAAATCACAAGCTTGGAAGGATTGCCAGTCCGCATCTGTAGCTTTAATGGCATTTGTTTCTCTTCATGAAATAGGAAATTGAAGCAGTGACATTTTCCAGGGCAGAATTTGAACCATAAAAGTTACTCGGATCAAAACTAATTTGAATTTGAAAAATATGATCATTTTTATTTCCAAATAGTTTTCCAATAGTTTTTCATAAAGTAACTGCTGTTAATTTACTCCGTAACTGATTCATAGGCCTATACCTAATCTAGTTGAAATATGCACCATCATAAACTTTGAATATTGACTGGGATTTCTACTAACAAATTGTGAAATTCATATCCAACATGCGACACGGGCGTACATACTGTGCTGAACACACAGGTCCTGCTGCTCCTGCTGTAGCACACAATCTATATGAAGACGATGTGAGTCGACAGTAGGCTTTGGCTGCGAGCTTCCGAAAGAAAACACACACGACAGCCTGAACTTATCTCCCCACCAGCTCAGATATTTACCTTGGCAGCGCGGATTATGCTACGTGCACACAGTCCAGGAGAAATAGCGTTTTTTAAAACTCTGCTTCTCAGTCAAAACGCAGATTTGACGCCTCGGTGGCAAGAGTCTGAGAACAAAGTGGGGGTGAAGGAGAGAAGTGAGTCTCAGAACTCGTGGTGCTGTACCCACTGGCAGAACTTTTCACTAGATCTTAAAACTAAGCTATGCTGCAAAGGCAATGGCTGCCGCGAAAACAAACAAAAAAAAACTTTTCTCAACACCGGCTGCCAAACAACAAGACAACAGATGCCTCTAAGTGCTAAGTGCTTTGTGTATTTATATTAATTAGAGCCTTCAGTTTCATTGATAAAACTCCATCAAATATTGTTCGGAAATGGCATCTATTCTACAGTGTATTTTTTCTTATAAAGAATAAAGTATTGCAGTTTTACAGGCATGGTTTCCACAGGGAACATAAAAACTGAAGAACCTTGAGCCTGTTGGCAAGAAAACTGGAAAACGATTCCCTGACTGTATAAAAAATGTTGACGACAGGCATTGAAGCAAAACAGCTAAAAGGAAAAATCAACAGAAAATATGATCAAATGAAAGCTTTTATATAATACTGATTATATTTGATATCGCATCTAAAGTATCTGCTAGGCAACAGATAGGGATGGGTCAATACGGTCAATATGGTAGTGAGGCTAAAGGCACTTACTTAGACCCTATGCAGTCGAATGTGCCTACTGTATGATTGCCTTTAGAATGCATTAGCTTGAGCTTATGTGAAACCTGAAATTGAAGATTCAGAAGAAAGCTGAATTCTTTTTCATGTGTTAATATACTCCAAATCCCATCTGAAAGAGTAATTTCCATACCTACCGTATGTTCCACAGGTGTAAATTACGCCTACGGCATGTCCTACCAGCCTAACGCAATTTAATAATTAGAAGACAGCACTTCACGTAGTGATACCATTTCCTGGACTGCAGCTACTGTATTCCATGATATTGTAGTTTATTGTAGATCCAAGGTATTCATAGGTTTTACTTGTGCATTACCTGCAGAGCAATGTGTTTGCCATCAAAAAGGTCAAATTTTTATTTAACGGACATTTTTTTATTTCCCCTTTTAATGCCCTGAATTCTGAGATCAAAACCTGGAGTTCACAAAGATTGGATCGGAAGCAGCTCAGAAGCCTGCATCAAAACGCCGACGATATGGTGTGGTGCTTTTCACTTCAAAAGCATTTTTTTGTGCGCAGTCAAGGCAATGGAATAGAAATAAGTCAAAAGCCTTGGAGCTTAAGCTATCGCAGTTTATTAAAAATGCCTTCAACCGAAAAGCAGCGCAAACGGAATCTCCTCTTTTTCATCGGTGCCTCGAAGGCGGTGGGGAGAGCTCGCTCGAGCTTTCCACCTGGTACCGGGCTTTGTGGACCTCTACCCCATTAGCATTCGTATCAAAAATGAAAGGGAAATTTACACAGAGGAGTATGAAAGAAATCTGGCTTCTGGTATCAGCTTGCATCAAATTCAAAACCATGATGAGCAGTCGTTTGGCAGTCGGATGGTTGGCGGTTAGATTCCGCCCTGGGTGTGTCGACGTGTCCCTGAGCAAGACACCTAACCCCCAAATGCTCCTGACAAGCTGGTTGGTGCCTTGCAGGGCAGGGTGTGTGAGTGTGTATGAATTGGTGAATGATTATCTTCAACACATCATCACAACACAAAGCAGCCACCAATTCAGCCCCAAAAAAACCAAACTGAGGCAACTGTGTAATCAACTGCTTTCATTGATCAATTCAGTGCTGAGAAACAAGGAAAGCCAGCACGCCATGCGACTCTTCAGGACCAGGAGTGAGGCTCTCCAAGGCCCTGTCTCTATCTCTGTTTGATTTGGCAGGTTCTGGGTGGCTACAGGTTGGGCTCTATAGAGTAAGAGCTCCCAGCAGGGTTTGGCATCCCAGGAACATTAGTTCTCTTTCTACTTTGCGTAGGGAAGGGGAGAATTATTGAGGCTACCTCTGCATTGGGTTCCTTTCAGCAATACCAGGTACCCACAGGCTCCTGGCTGCTGTCAGTGAGAGATTACTGTACAGTATTACAATACTGTACTGTACTGTACTTAATTTACTGGTATTGGTTCTCCCATTGAAATTAATGGTCTTTGGTGTGGACACAGGTGAGCGCTTTGAAACGCGCATACACTTCAGTTCACGTCAGTCACCATTCCAGATATGAGGGGAAAAAAATAGCTTTAAACAAAAAGGCCGGCCATTCAAATGGGTGGTATTTCCACAGGAGCCATTTTGGAGTTACCTGTAGAAATGAAAAAGTTATTGCTTGACCTTTAAATATACTTGTTACAGGGAGAAGACAGATGTCACAGAGCATTTTGATTTAGTATAGGCTGTGACAGATTTCAGTTTGGCTTGTTGTCGTGAGCGGTGCCTGCTGAACCGTTGAAAAGCCAGTCGATATTATTAAATCCAGGCATCAAGTTGACTTTGAATTTGTTTCAGTCAAACAAATAACTGCAGTACTTCCCCTCTGACCAGAGCTGTGCTTCTGCTTTAAAATCTTTTTATTATTTCATTTTTTTATGTTTCATTGTATCAATATTAATGGACAGAGAAAATGAACTGAGAAAGAAAACATTAACAATAATCATCTGAAAGACAGAAATATCTATTTTCATGGTTGTTTCAATTTGTCAGTTGGTTGGGTGAGACGTTTGAAATTTTGAATATTGTAACAGGTGAAATCAATAGTAGCCTCGTTACTGTGGATCCCAGTGGGACCCATTGGGCACAGCTGTGCAGGAGGATGCTGGGAAACAGGTGTGCAGTGTGGGTACTGACGTACTTCAGGATCTCAGGCGTCTTAATGAGACTGTCAGCAAGCGAAGCGCTGAATTTTACAAAGCGTATCTTTTGAGTCTGCGCTGTCATGCTACCGAATGAAATGTCTGTTGAGTTGGAAAAATAAATGTCCATGTCTGAAATAAAGCAGAGGGCTTTATTTCATGCTTGTATTTTTCCTGTGCTATGTTTTTAAGTAGATACCAGATAGGAATCCTGGGGTAGAATCACACTTCTATTCGTGACTGTAAAAACATGTGAACCTTAAACGATATGTAAGATTCTCAAAGCATTTGAAGGGGTCGTAGTATCAGTCCTCTGCTGTTAAATTTACATCGACAAACAAAAAATGCCAATATTTTCCATTTGGGATTTTTCTATTAATTTAATTTCAAATTGTTTTGACTGACTTGAAATGGAATTTATCAGGCTTGATGATTGAACGAGGTTCATTAAGGGGTCTGACTAATTCAAAGGCCAGCGCTAATTAAATCGATGCATCGTGGTGTCATGCCGATGACTACGGTTGTAATTACCCGAAGACGCCGTCAACAAATAAAAGAGACGGAGATACCTGCTATCTCAGAGAGCAGTTGGGCCTTCTTTGGCTTATTCCGTTTCACAGGCATATTCATTACTGTGCCATCTACTCCAGTCTCCGGCACTGCTCTCTGCGATAGCCTCATCAAAGCTGTTGTGCCTTTGATAATGACTCCGTAGGTACGCCCCCACCTGTACGCCTTGTTTCCATAGCAGTGCGTGAGTTTTATTTGCTTACCTCCAGATGTTGTGTTTTATTTTCATTAGACCTCCTGGTGATAATGGCAACGGAATTATTTTACGCCGTTTAGCATCTGTATAAACAGCATGAGGTAATATTTAAATATTTGATTACATTTATAATGGTGGCATTGTTCAGCACCATAAAACATACTTCTATAATATTTCCATAGACTGAGGTGCATGTGTCACTATTTATGTGCTTGTGCTTCAGTTCCAAGCCTTCTCTGATTCCCTTATCTACAGGCTAGTGTAGCATCTAATGCTAATCCACAATACTAATATTTATGCTATTTTAATTGCGAACATACTCTCCAAAGCTGTTCATGGCAAGTGTCCAGAAGCCATAATGTGTGTGATGAATGAATGAATTCTGTAGAGACGTGTATGTGTTGTCCCAGGGGGGGTTCATTGCAACCATTTTGGCTTTTGCCATGGACCCTATGCAAGAAAATGTGTTGTATATAAATCTGAGCGTGGATTCAGCCAACATTCATCTTTAATTCTGACTGGAATATGTGTTCAATTTCTTCACAGACATTTTGGCAAATGGATTTAGATAATCACTGAACTTGCCAATGTACTGTACGTAAGTTTGAATAAAAAAAAAACAACAACTTTCATTTCATATTTTTCTTTCAGAGTTGAGGGTAACTGTTACTTGAGTTGCCAAGCTTTTACTGTAAGTAATAAGTGGCATATACAAAGTACTGGGATCAAAAAAGTCAACTGTATGACGTTCTATCTTGAAGGTCTATTTACAGAGTTATAAATGCTGTATCCTGCGAATGTTTGGCCTGTAGTGCATTAACTTGTCAATCTATTCATCCCCTCCCACTCCATAATGCATTATCTGACCGAATCCTCTAATGCTGTCACATTGTGGTATATCTCCGAGGCTGAGAAAATGGAGTGCCTGAGGTGAATGCGTGTCTCCCGGCCGACCGGCTGTCCCAGGGCGTTGGTATGTTATTTCAGCCGCGCTCTCAGGTGTGTTCCAGGGGTTCTGCCACTCTCCCCGATCACAGCGCGGGGGAAAATAAACAGCTCTAAACGGGGGAGCGGGGCTGAATGCTAATCCGTTTCTGTCACTTTCCGGGCGCGTCTGAGGAGCCGCCTGAGCGGGAGGGGCCCCGCGCGTGTTTCGGAGCGCTGCCTCGCTCATTACCCCGCACCGGAGGCGTCGCCGGTAACAGCACAGCCTCTTCAGACGCGGCGGCCGCCCGGCGCTCTGTTCTTAGCGCCGAAAACGCAGGCTCCCTTCCACCGCAGACACGACACTCCAGTTCGGTGCGCGATGCCGAGGTGCGTTAAGGGGCTGGGCCGATAATATCGCCGTGTTAGTGGTCCTTCTGTGGGGGCAGGCGGTAGCCTCGTGGGTGAGGTGTTTGGCTGCTGTTGGGCCCTTGAGCGAGGCCCAATCCCGCATTGATCCTGGGGCGATTGTTCGACTGCTTAGTCTAATCAACTGAAAGTCGCTTTGTATAAAAGCATGAGCTAAATGACTGTGATGTAAATGTAATGTACTGATATTCTCAACTGGATTCTCCTGCCTGTAGGATCAGTATTCACGATCAGTCCAGAGATAGCATCCTGCTTAAAGACACATTGTAGCTATTCTAAGATTTAGACAATTCAAAAATACAAACAGGACCTCCTTGCTGTGAGGCGACAGTGCTACCCACTGCACCTTCCGTGCCGCCTACAATAATATTGCCAACCATTATTTAATTAATATTATATACATAATAAATATACATAAATATTACATAAAAGAGTTGCAAATTTGTGAGACTGATTCTCTCAGTCAAAGACACAGCTGAAAAGTACAAGCTTGAAAGTAACTTATGCAATTTTACCATGAGCCTGACATTGCCAAGCCATAATTCCTGTTAGCTGCCAGTATTCTTCAAGCTTTAAAAAGTGTGACCCCAAACTTTGAGAAGTCGGTGTGCTGAGACCATGTGGTGCGGCCAGTAGGGCAGCTGGCTTTCAACCCATACATAACTCTTCGATCTGCAGTGGCACTCTGTGTATCGGGGTGCCGTCTCTGTCTGTGACCCTCAGGATACCAAACAGCGAGGCACAAACAAAAATGTAATTCATGCTGTCTTGACTCTTTTCCCCAAAGATTAGCCAATAGGAAAGCGAAGCACGAGATGGGAACAAACTGTTACCCTTTCTCCACACCCACCCCCCACTCAGCCCCGCCTACCACCTCCACAGCAGCGGTTGCTTGGTTGCTTGGTTGCTTAGTTACGGCGGAAATGCTGACCGAGGCCTGATGAAGTCGAGGTCTCCGGGTTCCATGCAAATGCTCTTAATAAGTAACGCCAGCACGGTGCGTCCCGTTCGTGAGCCCCGGGGCACCACCAGACGACGGCGACTCGCTGAGCTGACACTTTTTGCCCCAGCGCTTTCAAAGTGCTGCCGCTACGGAGCTCAGACATCTGGATGTCACACCGCGCAACGCGAGCGTTATTGCATTCCCTCCCTCTGATTGGCTCTGCGCTCCGAGGGCACACGATGGGATTATTTTTTTTTTGGAAAAAACAATGTGTTAAAAATGAGACTTTAATGTTATGTGTGCTGCGGACGAGATGGGATTGGTTTAAAATGTCACAGCTGCTGGATACAGGCACGGGCTGTTATTGATCAGCAAATAAAGAATCGAGATGAGAAATCTATTCGTATGACATCATATGAGGGCGCGCGAATAAAAATGTAATTCCGTACCATAAAATTCCAATCCTGTTTGCTGTGTACGTGTACACATTAATTTCTCGCTCTGGGGAGAATTTTATCTTTCCTGCTGTACGACATCCTATCTGATGAAAGCCAGGTCAGCCAAAAACATTATGCTTTTAATAATGAAAGAAATTTTGTGTTTTCTTATGAGCCTGGGTCATATCTTCCTTTTTTACCAAATGGAGTATCATTTTTAAGGCTGCACCTGACCCCACATAACAGCAATATAAAAATGTGTGAATTATGGAAGATATTTATTTTGACCTTGCACAACTGCCGACAGTACAACAATGGTGTACTCATTCCACAACAGAATTAGCGTGAAGCAAAATCTCATTCTGTATGAATGTTCTCCAAATGAGGTCATTGTATTTTAAGATAATTCTGCCACCACAGCACTTAAGGGTGTCTTCACCGCTTACCAGCCATGTCAGCATTAAAGATTGATTTAGAAACAGCAACTTTAGGGTGAAAGGGGAGTTTGATTAGCGCTGTTTTATCTTTTAGACCTCTCACCGAATGCCAGGGGGTTAAACACAGCTTTTTTGGGATATTGCCCAGAGGTCTTTTTAGGACTCCCAGAGCAAGACCTCGCCAAGACTTTGCTGCTTGAGAGCTAGCTCAGAGGTGGAAAACTCAGGCCATATCTGTTTCTGGTTTTCATGCCAACTTCTGGAGTTAATTAGCCCTAACATTTATGCCATCTGATGTTTTAGCTACATTTCTTGATAAGCGCACAACTGACTGCCAAAGACAGTCCCTGTGTGGAACGTTTTAGTATGATCTAATCAACAAGCGAACTAATGTTGGTGTATATAGCCAAAACTCTGCATACACTCACACAGAACCAGGATTCCCCCCCCCCCCCCCCCCCCCCGCTGAGCTAGCTGCTCCTCGCAGTGGGCTATCCAAAGTCATGAACCTACAGTAGGAAGCTGCTCCACAGAAGCAGGGTGGAGGTCCCATGTTCTGCTGAGCTGCTCACACAATGGCTGGCATTGACTCAGTGGTGTGCACAAGAGAGAAACTAGCCCGCATATCAGTCAGTCAATCTGTGCCACTTGTTTCATTAACTCTCAAAACGTACAAAAAAAAATCAACACGTTGCTCAATCATTCTTCCACAGGATTGAGATAATTGCACACCTGTTTCATGGAGAAACGTGAAATGCAACATATGGCATGTGTATTGTCAGAACAATATATTTTACTCTTTCCGATTTCTCTTTTTTCCACGAGCAGCTGCTGGAGAGCCTATCAATGCACATACCAGTACCTCAGATTACTTTAACCTGGGGAACAGCAAGCCACAGCAAGCCTCAGATTACTTTAACCTGGGGAACAGCAAGCCACAGCAAGCCTCAGATTACTTTAACCTGGGGAACAGCAAGCCTCAGATTACTTTAACCTGGGGAACAGCAAGCCACCCAGAGCACAAGCACAATCTCAGGAGGGCTTGAGCCACCCCAGTTTAAAATAGTTTCTATTTTTTTCCGGATAGTTTGCACCTTCGTAGGTGTTTAGCATGGTTTCCGCGGCAGAAAAATCATAATGGAGTGCGATGGTGAGTGTCATGACTGCCAGCCTCTGTGTGGCGAACAGGTAGCTGATATGCCTTGTTTCCATGGCACCTCGGCAGTGCTCCGAAACGGCACAGACAGCTGTCATGTCGAAACACGGCCGCGGTGTTTAGGCTTCTCCTGCCGCTGGCATGCTCAAGCCTGACAGCATTAGCGGGAGTTTATGCCAGTGTCCATGGCAACCAAGTTTAGCAAAAGACTGACAGGTGCGATTAATATTGACTTCGCTTACACGGTAAATCAGCGCATTCAGTCAGAAGGGACTTTTGTTATTATTATTATTATTTTTTATGATGTGGATTCATTTTACACTGTGGTTCAATTAACAAAATGATAATTAATGGGTTGTCATCATGCGTTGTGAGTGAGTCTGTGTTTCCACAATAGCTCCTGTAATTCTCTCTGGCATTTGATACTTTGCTGCGTCAGGAAATCCTGCAAAGTCATTGCTGGAGGAGATAGCGATCGAGGCCAATATCAGTCAACAGACAGGAGATGAGACCCATGAGATGAGACATTCCTGGAAAGCCATTGGCAGCGTTCGGGTGCTCACGCTCTCAAGAATGCGTTTCTGCGGCATGCTGTGTGGGTCAGAATCAAAATGGAGGGGGCTAAGTACTAGCTAAGGTGGCAGAAAACCTCATTAGATATCGAGCAGGCTGCCCGCTAGAACGCTCGTATACTCCCGACTCCCGTATCCGCTGTCCTAGCCCAGCTCTGCCAGAGAAATGTTTTATTTCCCCCCTGTACAGTAAAAACAAGAAGCGGTGGAAAAACAGAGACGTGGTCGCTGGGGTTAGAGCGTGTTTTCCCCTTCACCGCCCTTGTGATCCTCCCCTTAATTGAAGACTCATCGATTCCTCGCCGGAGTGCCGGGATCGAGTTTCCCTGCCGCTTCACCTTTTTTACATGCGCTCATTACCTCGGGATCGGTGCCGCCGTATCGACAGCCCGGTCAGAGACTTACCGCTTTACTTACCGGAATTACCGCTAGAGACGCTCGCCCACGAGGCCGCTAACGACACTGGAGACGCCGCAGCGCGCTGTTCCGGGGGCAGTTCACTTCAGTTAAGCTCAAGTCTATCTGAAGCGGTTTCCTTTCATTTTTGAACTGCATATGGCTAGTCAACACTGGGATAGGTTTTTAATATTCCCGGCAGTGCGCATTGCAAAATGCATGCCATTAGTGCTACTAATGAAGTTGAATAGGGCGCTTAGACATATTGTATGGAAACTGGGTGCAGTTACGGCAGATTGTTATGTGCATTTGTGCTGTATTTGGAACATAACTTGAAACATCGGTGCAGTGGGTTGTCTCAGAGCTTTGTGGTTTGAGGTTCAAAGAGTAGTACTGTGTGTACATCGTGTGTGTTCTCTGAATCTGTGTACTTTAGATACTACTGTCATTATGGCTGGTATGGTATCTTTATGTCAATTAGCATCTCCAAATTGTGTGTGTGTGTGTGTGTGTGTGAGTGTGTATGTGCTTGTACATCTGTAAATGTGTGTGTTGGTGTGTGTGTGCCTGTGTGTTGGCTTCCGTCTGTCTGTCTTAGCATGGACGGGTGTCCTGTTCGGGTCAAGGTCCTGCCCTGTACCCTGCCCTGTCTGCTACAACCCTCTACGGGGGTTGTTGAGGTCAGGAAAACAAATGAATTAACCCTGTGAGCTTCCCTGGAGCTTTACACAGTACATTATGAAGAAAACAATCAATAGATCAATATTGAAAAAACATTTTTTTATTTGTTCATTTATTATCCAAAGTACTTGGAGGTGCACGAGAATGTCCCATTGGGTCATGTCTACAGTAACTTAGTTTCAAAACCAATGATTTGACAGATCAAAATAATGTCTGCTTGACCTATACTTACAGTATATATGTTACGTTTTTTCTTGTATTTGATAAGAAGTGCACTAACTGACAAGTCATGGCAACGGTCCTGCTGCAATTCCAGTACTTAATTTACACATTCTGTAAAGTGTTAAGTGCCAGCGATTCCCAAGTGGACTGTACATTTTTGTAAAAAGTATCTCACATCTCGACACAGAAAAACACTATCATTTTTACATTTAATACATTGTGCTCAGTTTTGACATAGCCTTCGGCTGTGTGCCTTTAATCCTTCTGAAATCTTTCATTTGGGAACTGCAACTGCAGTGACAAAGGAGCAACTTCTAGCCGACACTTAGCGGTACCTGCTACACTAAACACACTCCGTTTTTTTTGGAGGTTAGTGTAGGTTTTAGTGTAGCAGGTACCTTTCAGGGCCAATCTAATGAGTGATTAGTCCACATTGTGCTGTGGTACTGAAAAGTGCGAGAGGTTGATGGGTGGAGGTAGGGACAGCAATACAATAGCTAATAAACAGAAATCTGTCCTTATGGACCTTTGCACTGTCAAATTGCAAAGACCTTTTATCACCACGGCAATCAAATGTTTGAGTGACAAGGGATGGTTGTTACTCCTGTCCTGTCTTGCAGCAAGTTTAATTGTTTCACTTCCCGATGGGTCCATTTTAGCCTGACATACTGTATTACCTTATCGATAAACCGTTTCTAATTGACACAAAGGCAGACCGCCCAATCAGTCCCTTTCAGACCCATGTTATTTGATGTCTCTCCTGCCCTGTAGGAACAGGTCCTCATTCAAATTTCAATTAAATTTCTACCCATGACATTTAAATATCACTGGAAGGTTAATGTGCAGAATGTCTCTTTCTGGAAATTAACTGAATGTGTGTCTGTGTGTGTGTGTGTGTGTGTATACCCAGTGACCACTTTATTAGGTAGACCTGTACACCAGCTTGTTAATGCAAATATCTTGCAGCAGCAACTAAATGTATAAAAGCATGCTGGTGTGGTCAAGAGGTTCAGCTGTTTTTCAGACCAAATGTCAGAATGGGGAAGAAATGTGATCTAAGTGACTTTGACCGTGGAATGATTCTTGGTGCCAGACAGGGTGGTTTGAGTATCTCAGATCTCCTGGGATTTTCACGCACAACAGTCTCTAGAGTTTGCAGAGAATGGTGCAAAAAACAAAAAACATCCAGTCAGCAGCAGTTCTGTGGGCAAAAATGTGTTCATGAGAGAAGTCAGAGGAGAATGGCCAGACTGGTCAAAGCTGACAGGAAGGTGACAGTAACAAATAACCACGTAATTTCAATATTTTCTATAATGTATGTTATGTGAATATAAATTATATTTAATAAAACTACCTCTGGATTAATGAAGTAATCTCTGTGTTCCAGATGATACTCAACCCTCAATCCCTTTGTCAATGTGACATTCTGATCGTGATAGGTATTTCAGGGGAAAATCTCAAGGGCAATTCTGGGGAATGGGTCTTGGGTGACTGAATTCCTTCCTAGCCATTTTAATGGTACCTAATGTGGTTGTGTAAAAGATGTGTGTATATTTGGGACAGACCAACAGTTACAAAATAAGCATTCTTCAGAAATAACGATTCTTCTTTCATATGATTGTACAGTTTCATTAGCGCGTTTCATTGATTTTTTTTTTGGTAACTGCGGGAGTGTTTGGAAAATGTATGAGCATTAAAATGGCAACAATACAAAATGTTACCCCCCTTTTCAGTGCGGTTACTGCCCAGAAGGGCTCCAGCTGCCTCCAGTTTCTTACATCAGTCGTGCAAGGTACCAGTGATCAATTTTAAGATACCAGTGTGCGGAAACTGGTCCCGGAAGTCCATTGACTTGTGTATACTCTGAACGAGATCCTGTTTCCACAGGCCCGAATCGATCAACATTGTCCTTCACTGTACTCACAACTAAACATTCAATATTTTTTTTTCTTCTTTAACAAACAAAGCAAGTTCCGCAGTCGCCAAAATGAAAGAATGAAGCTATGTTGCAAGAATTATTTTACATGAAAACTCACACTGGCCCTGTGACATCCAGCTTAGAAACTGTGTCTCAGATATTTATAGGTCACGCAGAGAAACATTGCTGCCACAGCCAGCACATTGCTCTATCCAAGGTACTGTAGAACTTCATATGCAATAATGCAGTATAAAGATCTTTGTATGCAAATTATCACAAAATGCATGCATACATGGAAGCTTTCATGCTGTTCATTGATAAAAGGACTTCAATTAAATAAAAAAATGAAAACTTGACAAAGGTCCATGTTGTTGCACAAATTCAATAGAAAACAATTTGGGAAAGTCAACATTCCTTAATATAATGACTCGGGAGACAAAATCAGACAGTTTGCATAAGTGAATGAGATCTATCATTCAGCTAACATAGAAAATAAAGAATGAATTCTCTCATTGTTTACCACTGGTTTGATTATTTGTCATTAACCTAAACTAAGGAGCATATCAATACAATAGCCTGTTCAAAAATACTATATTTATGTATATAAAGTAAGCCCTACACTTTAAAATCCAATCAATTCAAATTCTTAAAATTGATGGATTTTACTATACTTTCAAAAATAAAAACACTTTAGTGTTCCCAACTAGCTCAATTCCTGATGTGTTCATATCTCAGAGCAACTGTACAACAGTATTGCTGGTGTCATATTCCGTGCAAGAAGTGCAAGAAGAGATCTTTTCACCTTGCGTTTTCATTTCAAAGACACAGATAATGACCTAATTAGCCTTCTTACTAGTAATTAAGGAAAGGTGTTGATAACACCCTAACCACTCACTTTAAAAACTCAATTCTGTGTCAATTTTAAATGACACCTTGAGTACTCCTCTATTAATTAACTGAAGAAAGTTATTTCAATTTATCTGTGCAAATCTTTATTTATCTTTATTATTTCTTCATTTTTATGTTGCTATTACTTATGAAATGTTATTAGGGTATGATCTTTTACTCCCTGGGTGACCTTTTTAACTGCCAAAAATGTATGGCGGTTGGCATAGAATCTCAAAATCATTATAACTCTACAGATTCATGTGGTTACTGTATCTACAGTTATGAGTAGAGTGACTGGAGCCCATGCCATTTGTATGGACACTTCCAGCCTCTTTATGGGAAACAGGTTTTCTGCATTTGAGAATGCAATGCTGTGTACAATATGTCAGCCATAACTACTTTTCTGCAATGTCTCAGCACAAGAGCTAAAATGAAACACCATAAATGTACTCTCTGTGTGCTGTTTCATTATGCCAGCCACCTATTTTAGTTTGGTGCGTGTGTGTGTCTGTGTGTGCGTGTGTGTGTGTCTGTGTGCGTGAGTTGGTGGGTCGGCGTGTGGGTGAGTGTGTTTGTGTGTTGCTGGGTCGGCATGTGTATGTGGGTGTGTGTGGTTATGTGTTGTTGGGTCAGTGTGTGTGTGTGTGTGTGTGTTTGCTAACCTTTATGGTCATTGAGAGTTCGCATTAGCTTACAGCATGCAAACTGTCTGGGGTAGTTAGGATGAACAGGAGCACATGCGCATGGACTTATGGCATGCTGTGCTCAGCCTTTGAAAGCTCCCTCAGAGACATTTTACCTGACTGTTTCATTTTAATGCGCTCGTTCCAAGTGCTGCTTTCATGCCTTCAGTTGCACCATGGTGCATGTCTTTAATGATGATATGTTCACCAGATTTTAATGATTATAGCTTGGTGTCTCCAGACTGGTACTGTACATTCATTAGCCATTTGGCTCGGTGCACACATAGCTAACCTCAGGGTTAGAGGCAGCAGTGTTACAAACCAGTGCTTTTCAAAATAATTCATTTGTATAGTAATAATATTTAGCTACTGTTTGAGGAATTGTCGTCTGAGTGAGATGGCATACATTTGCAAGGGTCGTGGTGGTGGTGGTGGTGGGGGGTTAGGGTTAGGGTTGGGGGGGGGGGGGGGTGTTTACCACTATGTTATAAAACACATCTAACAGTACATGTTCATCTCATCCTGAGAATCAGAATTGTTAATAGCTGTTACCTCTCAACAACAAGCACTGTATTTATTTGCACAGTGAAGAGATTTCCACTGAACAAATTGTACATATTGATAAAAAAAATACTTAATCAGACAATGCAAAACAGAAAATGGCCAAACCAGGGGGCTTTAGGGGTTGAGACTAAAAAAGAGAAAATGTTTTTCATTTAGTGAATTTTTTTAAAGCACAGATACCTGGTTTGAACAAAGCCTTTCAGTTGCAGGGCACACGGTCAGAGAGGGTGCTCGATTGTGGCCCATTTCAGCATTTAATTAGCCGGGTTTGGTCACAGCATACCACGGTGAATGTTTTATTGTGGAAAATCAAATACAGCAGGAACAAGGTGTAACATCATTACCAGAGGCCCTGAGTGTTGCTCAGTAGTAAAGAGAATAGTGAACATCACAAGAAAGGACAATTGCATTCTCAGCGTTAGTCCTGGAAATTTCTGTTGACCTCGAATAAATGTGCGATGAATCTTTGAATGTCAGATTTTTATCATTTCTACATTCTAAATTCCATTCCTTGTTCCTTCTTGTTTACTGGTTACTACTCTTTACTATTTCAGTGGAGAAGACTGACAGCAGCTAGCAGTGTTGAAGGGTAACATTTACATCCTGATTTTTGAACAGAGGCTTAACGGATTTAAGTGAAATGCAGAAATAGCGGACCACAGTATGATTCATTTAAATTGGCCTTGAGCTTGTATGTAGGCTACTACATTCGCATTGCCTTATTACATCCAGGGTTTACGATCATCAAACCTGTTTTTGAAATATTCTGCATCAGCAAACATCTTTATTTATTTATTTCAGGTCCTGCAGTTGCCACAGTTTAACAGACACGGCTCTTAGACAACAAAAAAAACAAAAAATATATATTTTTTGATTTTCCAGGGATGTTATTCGTGTTCCCGTAGTCGCTTTTTATTTAGCGGAATCGACTTTGCCCGTTACCTTCATTTCTGTTTGACCTTTTCCGGCAGTGTCCTTTTCCTGCGAGCGTGAGCGCACTCCAGCAGAACGTGTCTCCGTGTCCACGCTCTCGTATTCTGGAGAGGAACACGCCGGGCTGAAGAGGCCCTCCACGTGCAGCACAGAAGCCCCCCCCCCCCCCCCCCCCGCCTGCTCAAAATGGAGACGGTCTCAGAAGTGAATCAGCCCGAGTGAAAACGTTTATTCATCGCCATGACAATTTCCACATTTCGAGTGCTTTTCAGCCCTCGCTGGAGATTTCTCTGGCGGTACAATTGCGCTCAGCGGGCCTGTCCTCCCCAATTACGGGCTGGAGGCGGGCGCTACGCGCTCCGCCGTGCGAGCGAAAGCGGGCCAGCTGGAAGCCGCCACGCATCCCGCGCACGGCCCAGCCGCTCCAGATGTGCGGCGCGATGATTTAGTGCGTCGGCTCACAGCTGGTCTAGATTGTTCCTCCTATTAAAGATATTTATTTCTTGACCTTGTCAGCGATTCTGCGGGGAATTGTCCAGGTTCACAAATGCCTCTCTCAGAAGGGTGGGGAGTCCAGACTTTGGGTCTAAGCCCTGTTTGTTATGACAGAAAATGCAAGGCCTTTCTCCTTTGTTTCTGAATACACGTGGGTGTTGTACTGTATGCATTCAGGAGTGATGAGAGACAGATTTGCTGGATTCCGTACACAAGAAAGCAACTGGCGATTACTCAAATCTCATAAAGTAAAGCTCGGGGAAGTTAATGGAAGGCCTATTACTTTGATATTTAGTTACTGGATATCTAAGTATCTAAGATAGCACCACCCTCTGTTCTCACTCATGGGACAATAGAAAGAAATCTTGTCAACCTACGTAATTTAGCATGAAATATTATTAAAGAACTGACATAAACCGAACACATTGCTTAAATGCATCATAAATAAAGGAAAATTTCTTCATTGATTTCTTTAAAAAATAATTGCTCGGAGAATAACAAGGTTATTTGCATGCTCCAGGAAAGGTCGGAGGTCATCGTCCTGTTCCACGTGGGGTCACAGAGTAATTGTTTGGAAACCTTGTGTGTCAGAGGCAGTGTGCTGAGGTCAAAAGGACAATGTGGGGTACGTCAGGTCGCTGCGGAGGGACTATAGAGCCAGAGGGGATACACCCAAGGACAATAAGTCGCGCCAACAGGGACAGCCTCCCGCATCCCAGCATGCACAGGGTCGCTGTAGTTCACCCGCTATGACTATCCCACAAAGAGTCGTACAGGCATCCTTTCCTCAGTCAGGGCGGGAGTGAAAAATAGAGTTAAAAAACAGACGGAAAGTACATTTGCGTGGACTGTCGAAGGGAGGCTCCTTGGCATTGTAAATGAGGTGCCTAGTTAGCCAGCGGGCTGTCTGAGTCATTACCGTGCCGCTGTCTCTTTGATGAAGTAAGTCTATTCTCATAGACGCCGCATATGAGGCGTGTATAAATTTGTTTCGCTCCCCGTGGAGAGGTCAGGGGAAACGGAGGAAGTAGGCGGCCGTCGGATTTAACCGGCGACCCCGGCGAGACCGCACGCTCCGGTTTGAGGAGACGGTTTCCGCCTTAAGTTAGCGCGCTCGCTGTTCTCCCGTGGCCTGACCCCGCTCGTCCTCGTGTTGGTTCCCGACCTGGCTCCGCGGCTCGCGGCTTCAGCCTGGAAACACCTGATTTCCCAGCATGCTTGAGGCTAGGAGGACCATCATCTTCGGGCGACGAGTCCTCGCCCCAGCCACGGCAATCAGTACAATATGACACTTCGCCGAAATGGAGCCTCCCATGATTCTCAGAACCCCATGTGTTATGACTGAAGCAAATCGATAAACCTTTTCCAGAAGCAAATAATGCAGTCATTGTTGGAAGAATTTTCTCTTAGTTTCTCCCTTGTTTCTAGTAGGCGTGTTTCCTTGTAATATGAAAGCAAGGCGAACCTGTTCTCTGCCAAAAAGAAATCGTAATATTCCAGGATGTCAAGTTTCCAGAGCCAGTGACCAAGATTTTACAGCAAGTCAATTGTCTCCTTTTGTGATGATCGAGTCACCTGCAATCCATTTTTAAAATCTTTATGTCATGGTTGATTCGTTTCATAAATGGTTTTGACACTTCATGAATTTCTCATGTGCACGACTGGATGCACTCTACAGTATAGGGCTACTACATATACTAGTAGCATCTTCCCCTTTGGTACAAGAACACTGAGAGGTGAAGGTCAGAGATATGATCATATATAAATAATACCTTGACCTATAATTATTATACTGTAAAACAGGTGACAGGTTCTTGTGTAGAGTCATGGATATTACAGACTATTGTTGATGCGGGGAAAGGAATAGAAATGGAGAAAGATACAGGGTACAGGAGTAGTGCATGCAGAAGCCTTTTGAGGGGTGAGCATATTTTTACAGTCTCACAACCTCTCTAAAGAAGGCTGACTTATGGGTTTTAAGGGTGTTGGCTCACCTCTTAAATCCATGCCATCTTTCACAGTTGGTGCCCAGCTCCACTATGGTGTAAAAACAAAAAATTAAGTGGCCAGCTGTTTCTTACAATTTACTATTAAATACTAATTTACAGTAAATTGGTGTGGTATTATATTTAGGTTTGTATTTAAACAAACGCATCTTTCTGTCAATCACAAATGCCATGGAGCAGAGCAGATTTGATATGAAATTAAGACATTAGGAAGTATTTTTTCACGCAGAGAGTGGTCTCTGTGTGGAATTGCTTCCCAGGACATGTAGTGGAGGCAGAACCACTGGGGATTATCAAGACCAGGCTGGATACGGTGATAGATACTATTTAGGTTTTAGGTAATTACAGTAAGCAGTAGGTACACTGGTAGGAAAAGATGAACATTGCTGGGCTGAATGGCCTATAACCTATGTTATATTAAGTTATGTAACTGTATGGCCTTCTTCATTTCATTTCAATTCAATGCAACTCAATTCAATTTTATTTGTATAGCTGCGACACAAAGGCACTACAAAAACAGGAAAAAGTTAGCATGAGTCAGAACCCCCACCAATCTAGAAAGAGGCTTTATGAAACCTCTTCTTTCAGTGGAAGCTGTATTTATCTACTAAGATCTCTGTGTTCCAATGACAATTTTATCCTCCTTCTCTTTCTGATTCTTCTTTTTCTTCTTCTTCCTCGTATACTTCTTCTGATTCATGTTATTATCTGAGAGGTGTATGTATCCCAGTGGGGTGTAAATAGTACAGTATTATGCTGGAGCAGCCTGTATACAACCTATATGGGAACATGAATCATAATCATTATATGGTGCTGCTGTGGGAATCCAAATGTGACGAGATACTTTTAAATATGTGCCACACAAATCCAAGAAGGATTTCTGTTATTATCCCTTCAAAGGCCTTGCTGCTTGACTGAGTGTATAACAGATTAAGACGCGATAATGGTAACATAAGAATGTGTTCTTAAAGACCATTTGGGAACATAGTAATCCTTATTGCTATGCAGTGAATTGGCAATGCCACTAACAGCTGTTGAAACTATGATTTGTTGATGTTTGTTGATGTCTCAATATGCAATAACTTATTTCTTTTTGCACTAAAATTCAGTGTTGTGTAATGTACAGCATTAGAGTCTGTGGGTGAACGTTATCTTTGAGAACTTCTCAATTTCTAGTTGTCCTGAGTCTCTAGTTTTTGTTCATTATAAACAACATTTCCTTCACTTATCTGATCCTAATGTGGAGTTTTCTCTTAAATATTAATTGACAGACAAGCAAACGGAAATCTAAGTAGGTTAAAAAATGAGGGGATTTAAACTTTTATTTGTGTGTCTTGCCAACTAATCTACTGTTGATTAGATATCTAAAGCTCTACTGCCATAACAGATCAGTTCAGGTCCTCTAGGTGCTTATAACACCAGACTGTGATTACAGACCTGGAGTTCACAGTGAATATGAAATCTGATTGACAGCTACACCGGATTAAAAGACGTGCACTCCATTTGTGACAGATTATAACAAAGTTATTAGGATACAAAGGCATTATTGAGTAATTTATTTTATTACTGTTTTCTCTCTGTGGGCCTTTGAGAGCTAGTAAGTCTATCTCAGTTATAGAAGAGTAGGACAACATGGACAGTCCAAGCACAATATCTTCAGATGATTGTCTGAAATTAAATTAAGTGCTGTGAATTCATTTGTATTAACCAAATTGTGTTTAGCCCTCCACTTTCCCAGTCTTGTGTTTTTAGTATTTATTCTTTTTTTGTATTTCCAAATTAATAACGCATTCATAATCAATAAAAACCACTGAGTACAATACTATGTGTGACTGATAGTGGCTGTAACAGATGTAAGAGACACTTGGGACTCTGTGTGTGTGTGTGTGTGTGTATGTATTTATTGGTTTAATAACAGAATAATCATTAAAATTGAAGTGACATTTAATCAATGATTCTGAATAGCTTGATTGCCTGCATGAAAATGGCCTTTTATGTAATTTATCCTCAAGTCAATTAGCTTGCAAAACAACCACAAAAGGTCACCAGTGTTGCTACGCTTCGGTATATTCCCAGTAATACAAAGGGTATTGTTTTTAGATATTTTTTTACACTCCTTCACATTCAGTGGGACTATTTTGCAGTCTGCTTCAGTTGGGAGTGTAACAGCCATGCGATAACCATGCGAGATTGGGAAGATGAAAATGTCTGCTCAGCTCCCGAATGTAAGAGGTACAGTACGTGCTCAAAGCTAAATCCGAGGATGAACTTTTCTTCTCTGTTTTCACAGGGGTGTAATAATTCCTCCTGCACCAGCTCAATAGAATGCTTGTTCAGACATTTTGCTTCCTTTACATTTTTTTGGGACACCCTTGGGTGACCAGTAGTCCCAGCAGTCTCGAATTATAAGATTATGTTCCATGTACCCTCAGGACTTTGGGTGAGTGTGGAAGAGCTAAAAATATTTGAAAATGTGGTCAACCTTTTTAAACCAATCTAGCACCCCCAGACATGGAGTGCCTTTTTAAAATTATATTTTTCCCTTTTCTCCCATGATGGAATACCCAGTCATATTCATTGGCAGTGGTCCCTGCTGAAACACTATGGATTCAGGAGAGTGCAGCCACACTTTGTCCCGTGCCCATGGGTGTCCCAGGATATGGGGTGAAACCATTTTTAATTTGTTACACTATATTTTGTCCCAGGTCTCAGAACCCCCCTTCCACTTCTTAACACACCTCAGTCAGACTCGCTCAGATCAGTTCAGCTCTTGAGGTGCTGCTCATAACACCAGACTGTGTTAACAGACCTGGGTTTGCAGTGAATATGAAATGTGATTGACAGCTGCACCAGATTAAAAGCCGTGCGCTCCATTTTGTGGCAGGTTTAGCAAAGGCTTGTGCTCTCCTCTGTAGTGCTTGATGTTGGCCACCACACACAACATTATTCACTGCCGCCCTGCCTTTTCTTAACCCTTAGTGTAGTCTTAACATTCTGTATACTCCCCTTGTCCTAAGGGTAAAAAATGACCCGCCTTTCCTAAACCCCTCAAATAAAGCAGCTTAATTGTATTTTAAACCCCAAATCTATTTTGCATGAAGAAACAACCTGTCTCTCATCACAAACTTTGTAATCCAATTTCAAGTAGAAAAAATATCATTTTGGGGGTTCACTCTGCTGTTAAACATAGTGGCAGGTCATTATTGACCCTTAAGATAACACAAGGGTTAACACACCGCTGTCAGGCTTGCACAGACATGAGTCGGAGGAAGACACTCCATTTGCAGCTCACAGACAGACCACCGGTGCCTGATTATAACCCTCTGAAAATTTCCCTTCCCTGGGCAAGCCCTGAACCAACTGTGGTCAGTCGGAACTGGCACAGTCCAGAACTAGGAGTGAACTAAGAGTGGTTGCGATATGCTGGTATTTATTTGTTTGGTCTGGTCCCCTTTAAGGCAGGAGTCCCTTAAACTGATAGTGGTCATGAAGGTCTCCGTCTCCTGGCTTTGTGTCCACAAATCAGAAGCAACTTTGGGCCAAAGGGGGAAGGACCAGAGGTAAAACATTTCTTCCATTCATGACCTAATTAGTTCTACCTCCTGACTGAAGAATTGTGCTTATTAGGACATCCAGGTGTTTGGAACAAAATACAGGGGAGGACTTTTACTTTCTCAATCAGGATTTTCCACCTCTGATTCTCACTCAGGAAGCCTGGTAATCTAGGTTAACTGAGTAATCAACCACCGGGCAACTCAAATACAGACTAGCAATGAAAACCAGAACACCAGTGGCTCTTCAGGACCCGGGTAGGAGACCCTGTCTGACCCCTCAATAGAGATCTCTCTGCCTTAAAAGCACATGAAGTACAGTCAAGATGTGTGGTTCTTCAGCGCAGTCCTTCAGAAATGTCAACCAGCATAAAACAAAGATTTGTGGAAATGTACTTCCCTATAGAAGATGCATTTATTTCACTTGACAGAAATAACTGTTTTTGTTCCTTTGGCTGTTTTTTTTTTACCACCTATTTTTCTGAGAAGAGAGGGACCCATTATTGCAATTTGATGGAAATGACATAAATTCTGTGTGTGAGGAATTGTTGTGCCAAAATACAATAGCTCTTTAAGCCGCGGCCCCAGTGTTGGAAGGCTTCCAGTGGGTCACCTTCTTTTCATATGGTTGAAGGAGACAGACGGTTTGTGCGAATGCTTGAATTTCCTGACGCTGTACTTTCTGTGCATCGAGCGATTGTAGCGTCCTCTTGGGAACCATATGGAAGGGTTTCTTTAGGGGCCCAGTGCAGTACTGTTTCTCCCTGCCTGTGTTTTTCTTTGGCCGTTTTCCCTTCTGTTTCTCCTTCCTTTGCAGTCATTGCCTGGAAAAAATCGGTCTCACGACCTGGCCCCTCTTCTGTTTTTCTTTCGTCGCCGGCTAGATCACCAACCGAGCGACAGCAAATCCAAAATTAAACAAATGTGTGCTCTTCGTGGCTTGCCACATCCCGTTCCTGCAAAGAAATAGACGTAACAGCACTGCAATTAAACCGGCTCAGCTCCAAAATCAATAAATAACCCAAACGTTTTTTGTTTCTGGACTATTTTCCAATGTACTTACGTTTTGAGCAATTATTTCAATTTACTGTTTACATGGAGAGCCAGTCTTTGAATCAAGAGTGTTTAGATGAAATAGAAGTTCAAAAAATCGATTAATAGAATGCCCATGGATAAGCCTTTTGCATGTAGCACTGCTGTTTTCAATTTTTACAATTCAGAAACTCCTACCACAGTTGATTGAAACATTAGACTTTGCCTCAGTTTGACCCCATGAACACCAACCAATGAGCATATAGTGACTGTCAGGTTTTGGAGATCTGGTGTCTCTTCCATGGAGAAATTAAATAATGTCCCTTGTCAGTTGCAGTATATCTGTTGAATATGGAAATAGACAGATAATGCATTGTATACACACTTTCATTTCTTCTTGAAGTTGACATATGGTATTCCGATTATAGGATTAGTGGAACAAGTGAGAATTATATTACTTTGAAAGGCGCATTTTTACACATTGACAGATGCATTTATTGAATAGAATTGCAAAACAGCACCTCTTGGTTGACAGTTTTTCTGCAAGAGAACTGCATCTGCATCCCGAATACAGATCCATTCGCAGATCATTTTGGTGATTGAACAGATAGGCTAGCCCTGGCCATGTAGGTTGACTGCTGAATTTGAGGTTTAGTTTTGCTGCCGATCCACCATTGGTATGTTTTTGCGCTCTCTCTTACCATAGAAGTAGAAGTAGAAAGGTGTGACGAAAATAGCATCTCCCAACAATAAGTGCAACATGACAGCTCTTCATCTCTTCCCTGCCGATTATTTTTAATCTAATTACATTGTTCAAAGCCATCAAATCCATCTGAAAAGGACTTCAAGCTGAAGAAATACCTGCAGTCTTCCTGGACTGAGCTGTACCGCCCCCTTACCTCTGTTTTATATTATTGTCACTGCACGAAACACAGGACTCAAAGCAACGGCAAACATGAAACAAGCGCAGACGGATGTAACCATCCAAATTTAAATGTCAAAAGTGACATTTCAGCTTTATATTTTTCCCAAATATGTAAATATCTATCTTAATTATCCATTGAAATGTCTATTATCGTCACTGGAGGTCTGTGTGCCGTCTGCACACCGGCTTTTTATGAATTCCTCCCATATTAATGTTTGTACAGATGAGGCCCTTGAATGCTGCCGCATCACTTGAAGGAGGAAAGGCTCTTCAGGGGGCAGTGAGGAGGGAGATAAGCTTGTTTTTATAGCAGGCACTGGAGAACAGTTGAAAGCAATCTGGCACTAAGTCTCCCAGCAGGGAGGGAATTCGTTTCGGGGGGGGTGGGGTGGGGGGGGGGGGTGGGAGAAGGGGGTGGAGGTGAGGGTCTCTGACTGGTACCTGGGAAAGCTAAAGTACAGGCTATATTTCATTACTGTGCCTATATCTTTTTACAAACAAGGTAGATGCCAGCGTCTGTAGGGGATATAAGAGGTACCTGGGGTTGACTGTGTATGTGTGCCTATCTGTGTGTGTGCGTGTGTGTGTGCGTGGATGTGTGTGTGTGTGTGTGTGTGTGTGTCTATGTATGTGTGTGCATGAATGTGTGTGTCTGTGTGTATGTATGCATGTGTGTGTGCGCGTGTGTCGTGCCCATATGTATATATGTGTATGTGTATGTGTATCTATGTTGATGTGTGGGCACACATGTGTATGTGTGCGTGTGTATGTGCATGGATGTGTGTGTGTCTATGTATGTGCGTGTCTGTGTGTACGTATGCGTATATGCGTGTGCCTTGTTTTGTACCTCACACACACATACATCCTGCACGTGTTCAGAAAGAGGCCAGTGTAAAGTCCCTGGGCTGTTTTAAAGGTGACTGACAAGCAGGCCTCACATGGAGCTAATAATGTTTTGTTGTTTCTTCTCGTACTGTCTCCCCTCCTCCCCACGCCGGCCACCCCACCCCCAGCTGCTGCTGTGACACGGGTCATGAGCTGTGTGCTTATTTGTAGAAAAGAGCACAAATGAACAGTTTATTTGGCTGAATTTATGCCGCACAGCTGTTCGCAGTGTGGGTTGCCATTTACTAGACTATGGTGGCCATGGCGATATCTTTTACAGTGTTTTCCGTGGAAGAGCAGCTGCTCTGTGTTCTCAATGGGCAACGCAGTGGGCCGTCAGATTCTGCTGGAAGAAGGGGCATCCCGCCATCCTCCATTTTGTGTCAAGCAGTCAAGGAGTTATAAACCATATTAAATTACCATAGACCATACTAAATGGCAAAAAAGCTGAGAATTGGTTTTCCATTCCTGGGATTTGTACATGTTTCAAGAACAGTTCAGGAAAGTCTCTTGTGAAATCATTGCTCCGGGAACTTTTACTGACCGGCTGATTGACCATTAATTAGCAACTTGTTCTAACAAGGTGAACAGGGAGACCTCTTACTGATTAAATCGCACATTGATATTGCGTTTAACTTTCTAGCTGTAATTAACCCCAAAAAGACTCACTAAATGTTATGTAATAATTTAAGGGTTTTAATTACACATAAAACACGGAATAAAATATCAGGAAAAAATAAGTATGGATTGTATGCACCTTTTAACAAACAAAGACAACAACAAGAAGAGATTTAATATTTGATTTGATGAAGCTTTAATACAACCTTTTCAAAAATATTTGAAAACACTTGAGCATAGCATGCTACCTGCTCTCACATAATTTTCACCATAGGAATTAGCTAGTGCCTCTGCAGTGTCTGTTCTCCTTAACAAGACTATGACTGAGCTTTGCTGTGCATCAAAATTAAACCGCAATACAGCCAACTGCATATTCTGTTCCTGGCTATCGGCCTGCCTTTTACCTGTGTGTTGTCATCGCTTGCGGTATGGCAATTGCATTTAAGTAAATTAAAAGTACAGCGTATTATTTTCTCTCCACATATGACAGTGCTCTTGTTTTCTCTCTCTTCATTCCTCTCTCTTTCTCTCTATCTCTTGCTCTCTCTCTCGCTCTCATTCTCTCTCCCTGTCTTTCTCTTTCTCTTTGTTTAGAAAGCTTAAACTCGGTTCAAACTGCAGTTTTCTCTGTCCTTCATAAATATTGTAGACCCTTTGCATTGTAAATTCCTAATGAGCACTGCGCCTTTTTGCCATGTCAGCCGCGGAGGTGGGATCGCGGCTGTCTCTGCGGACCTCATGTATAATTAATCAGGATGGTAATTAATCTGCGAGACTGCTTGCGCGAGAGCAAACACCGCTTGGCCCTCCTGCGTTTCTGTGTTTGCGTGGGGGAATGCGTTGTCTCGATCACAGAGAGATACGCTAAAGCGTGTCTCACCCCAGGCGACGCCGCAACTCCACTGAGGTTCAGAAATCCTTTATTCAAAACTTCAGTTGAGTGTGGAAGAGTCTTGAAATAACGCGCAGGAAACTACACTCTTAATTATAGCTTCCCTTCACCATTGTGATGATGACAACCTTTTTTGTCATCGTCCATGGGAATTTTTGACAAGGGTGAACATGAAAGGAAGTTAATGAGGGATGTTTTTGGTCTTACTTTGAGTGTAGGAAATATTCACTTTATGAACCAGACCTGGATCAAATGCGTAATTATTTTTTATTCAAAACGTTTTCTACACTTTAATGAGCTTTACTGAACCTATGACATTCTCTCAGAAAGTACCCCGGCTTCTGGTCCTCTTGGTTGGCTCAACTGCACCAGGCAAGATCAATCGATCACAGAAAAGTATTTGACTCTTAAACAAGTACATATTTAACTCAGGTCTGATATGAAAATGCAACAATTTTTATAGAATATACAGTATAAGCCAGTAAATGTTCAAACTTTTTTGTGTAAAATTAATAAATAATAAAAAAGAAAAGTAGTTTGCATTCGTGCATTAGCGGTAGTTTGGCCATAGAACAAATATTCTGACCATAGTGTTGGAATTCAGTTAACAGGTTTGGGGAGTATTATGGCACAAAAAAAAAAAAAGCTACTGTTCGCAAATGCCAAAAACTGACCTTTTTGGGTGCATTACAGTACATGGGGTAATTTCAACAGTTATTATGACTTTTAAATAGCCACATTAACTGCTCATGTAATTTACTTTAATAAGGAGATTGTGCACTGTTAATGAGGGAGCATAGTTTATACAAGGGCAGACAAACTGTGTAAAATATCATAACCCTAAGTTACTTTTGTTGCTCGAGAGTTAATTATGTTGTTGTACTCTGACCGCCAAAGCTGAAGTGTGCTTTCTCACCCAGAGAAAAGCTGGAGAGTCGTATTTAATTTCAGGTCTACAGGCTAATATCACCTCTCAATGGAGATAACAATGCAGAAAGAGTCATGGCCGCTGGCTTTGGAATGGCATTTTCAGAAGAGGGTGAGCTGCGTATACTGATTGTGACTCCAATTCCAGCAAATTAATTTACTCAAGAAAACTATGCGGATGCCAGTCTGGCCTATTTTCACTACAGTGTTTATTCATAAAAACTGGTAGACACTGGTCAGGAGTGCCTCGTGGTCTCATATTCCGGGTGCTGTGATTCCTCCACGCACACTCGTCTCACACCATTAACGGGGAAAAGTCAACAGGTGCTCAACGCATCATTTGTTTACCCCAGTCCTGCCGGGGCGGGTGAAAATTGAGCAGCGATCCAGATCAGACTTTCCTATGAAATCACGTCAACATTCGAGGAGTGAACAACAAAAAACAACTAAACTCAGGGTTGTGACACACAGTACAGTTATTTTTACACATTTACAGTACCTGCAATCCACGTATACGGCTGAATATTTACAGAAGTAATTCAGCAAAAGTTCCTTTCTCAAGGGTACAGCAGCACCTTTGACTTAAAGACCCACAACTTTGGAGTTTATAGCCCCATTCCCTAACCATTATGCTACAAAGCCATTTTATTATCCTGCCCTTCCATAATATATGGTCATTAGAAATATATTTTTAAATGGATAACGGCTTTGTGAATATGACTAGCTAAGGGAGTGTGAAAGTAGATTTATGCAGTGATACAATGTCACTTTATTTTCAGGTCTATAGGCTACTTGTCTTATAGCAAATAGATAAATTGTTTTAAGTAAATTGATACTCTTGACTTTACTTTTTTTTTTAATGATACTCTTTTATAGTATTACACTTGCAGGGACTTTTGAATGCCCAGCAGCACAATATTTTATTGTATCAATTTATTTAGCAACCAATGGAATGCAGTCTACAAGGCAAGCAGGCCCCAGTTTGGGCTCTGGAGTGCTCCATTTTTGGAGCATTTCCTTGTCAAAATTGGAAAAATATTTTTTGGAGCACATCTACTAATTGGGATGTATTAGCCTGCTCTTAAAAATAATAATTTTGGAGCGTGTGTCCTCACTGGAAAAAAATGTTAGCATGGAGCCCTGAGTTAGGCCACCAGACACAGACCTTAAACAAAGTCAGTTGTGTTAAGAAGTCGATTATCCTTAAGGTGTTAGCCACTGTAACAGCGTTGACAGACAAGAAATATTGAGCAGTAAAAGGTGTGAAAAGGTCTGAGTGTATACGATGCTTTAGGGAACCTCACCCTTAATTTAAAATAGGCAGTTAAACTTTATAGTATTTTAGGTTCCAATTCTAAGGAATCAACTAATTCCAAGAACAGGGCTGGCAAGGACCATCGCCAGGAGAGAATATCAGAGCTCATGAGCGCTCTGAGATTTGCTCTGAGGCTCAAACATTGAAAACAAATTCTCACCTTTAAGTTTCTACAATACAAGAGAATTGTGGGAACATATATAACTCATTGATTCAATCATAGTGTTTTGTATCAGTGTATTATTGCAGTAATGTTGCCCACTTACAGGATATCATTCTGCATCAGGAGGTCCTCTTTATAGGCAGGATGGAAGGTCTACAGACTGCTATCAGATTCCTGTAAACCACCCATTATGGGAGTCCTCACAGAAACCAAAGAGAACCATGGCAAACCAGAGAGAAACGAAGGCCTTCCTTTTTAGATGCGAGAAAATAAAGTGAGCATTTTTTTAAAAACAGAACCACATGAGAAATATTCTCTGCATTTTGAGTGGTAAACTGAGTGTACTGTGCAATTTTCTTTAAAATGTATGTACCAACAAAACACATTTCCATGTTTCTTTCTTTTACATGACTAATAAATGAGTGGAAGAATAGTAGTGTCGATATTGAATAGTTTATAGCTGAAGCTTACAACAAGAGTAAAAGATGGAAAAGTTAAAATAACCTAGACTGTCATATTACATTATTGGCATTTGGCAGATGCTCTTATCCAGAGCAACATACAGTTGATTAGACTAAGCAGGAGACAATCCTCCCCTGGAGCAATGCAGGGTTAAGGACCTTGCTCAAGGGTCCAACGGCTGTGCATTATTGGGGCAACACCGGGATTAGAACCACCGACCTTGCGTGTCCCAGTCATTTACCTAAACCACTACGCTACAGGCCACCCCTATATCCACATACCTACTTATACAGCCACTTAAAATAGAATTGATGAGGATGTAAACAGTATATTTTAAACCGGAATATATTTTCTCAGGTATGTAGACACATATTTTCTTTCTGTGGCTAAGGTAAAAACTCAGTGCACCAAAGCTCAAGTTTTCTGTCCTCACTGCCGTACAGCTTGCTGTCATTATGAAAAGACCTGATATGGAAAAATGACAATAGCTCCTGACCTGCATGTATTAGGCCTACAGTATATTGTTAATGTTTTTCAGGATATAGTATACTAACCATCATGGATGGTGAATAACTTTCACAATCCCATAATGATACTAGTTACCCTGCACTGCGTACAGTACATCTCTGCATCTTTTCATGTGTGTCTTAATACTTGACCAATTGTAAAATCTATTTTTGAAAACATCCCTTTCAGAACATAAACTGCAGTGGTATTGCTCTAAAAACTGACTATACTGTAGGAACTGTAGCTTCTGGATATAACAGCCGGTGTATTTAAAGGCAACCTTATCGGTGAAAGCCACTCTCACAGTTCCTGGGAGAATGCAAGTATTGTCCCGTTATCATAATGTGAAAGCCCTAAGAAGGTCAATTACAACTTGTAATGTTACTTCAAGCCGTGATGAGTAACCTCATGGAGGCCAATGACTTCGGCCTGTTAATACACGGAAACCATGACATTGTGTCACATCCAGACAGGTCTACAAAAGCTGCTGCTGCATATTAACCTTATGAACAGAAACATTATTTTGACAAGATTACTTTTTTACTCCCTCCCCTATGCGGTGGTGATTGTGCTGGATGTGGGGGGACATTGGCTCAGGAGGTAAGAGCAGTCATCTGGCTGTCGGAGGGTTGCCGGTTCGATCCCACCCTGGGGGTGTCAAAGTCTCCCTGAGCAAGACACCCAACCCACAAAAGCTCCTGACAAGCATGGCAGCCAGTTGGTGTGTGAGTGTGTGTATAAGCAGGTAAATAAGAAGCATCTATTGGATACAGGGGCTATACCATGTACACTGTTCCAAGCATACTGCATTTGTCCTATTCTAAATCCGCAATTTGCACATCAATGCAGCAAGGTTGTTTTAATATGAATGATTTAACGCTGTTGATGCTTGTTTTAAATATGAGGTCTGTCTGCTTGGACAGTGGGCGACAATGATGCCTCTCCGCCTCTGCTAACCCTGTTTATTATTTCCTCCATTTTATGGCTCTATGGGCAGTGCGCAGAGCAGAAAGAGGTTCAGTTCCCGAGACTGAGTTATAAATTGGGCTCACGCTGTGGCATTATGGAGCACAGTCATGCTAGGTAAGAAAATCAAAATCACTTTGAACTAATTCTTTGATGGATTCACGCGGCAGGGCGCGTATTTGTGCGAGCGTGTAGAGATGGCCCCATCGTACAGTACGCGCTAATTAAGAACCGCCAAACCCTTTCAAGAGGGAGCGGATGGCGTATAACAAGGCCAAGCGAAGCGGAGTAAAGACTTTATCGTTTTGTGGCTATCGCGCGGTTCACCACGTGAAAATGAAACCATTATCAATGGGAAATTGCTTCCACAACCGTTTTTTTATCTGCCTGTGTTAATTAACACTTTGGAGAAACATGGGTACAGAACGTTTTAAATGATCTTAAAATGATTCATTTGACAGGTTTGCCATTAAAGTGTGTTTCTTAAGTGCGTTCACTGCAATCCACAAGGACGCTGAGGGTTCCTATCATACAGTGCCAACTATTTTCAATTTATCTGGATGCACAGGACCATGTAGAATTCATGCCTGGCTTATTTTGGCTTCATCCCATGAGCCCCATAGACTAAATGTGCATCCATTTTGAAAGAGATCCCCAGCATTTACGATGTCCTGGGCTATCTGTTACTACTGGGGTTTAATTAATCCTGCAGTCGGTCTTACCTGACCGGCCCCAGACGTCAGACGTAACGACGCTCCCTACTGAGACGGAAGACACGGCCTGGCCCTACGGCAATTACTGTAAGATTGATGAAGTTATTTTCGGTCCCGTGAAACCCAGCAGCCCAGTCACGGCCCGGGTCCTGGCAGAGGAGCACAATTTTTAATAATGAAAAATTATGCCTTTTATGTCACGCAGGTCTTTGATCTCCGTTCGGGGGTTGTCCTCAACAGTTCGAAAATCTATCGATACTCCTTACAATTACAAATGAAGGAACAACATTATGTGGTGCCCGGGCGTTGTCTCTGTTTTGCTTCTCGCTAAGCAAGGCTGCCGCCCCCCGAGACGTGTTGTGAAGATTCCAGCAGTGGTACAGTAATTGCTTCTGGGATTGTTTCAGCCGTCAGCCATCTTCTGGGGGATTTATGTGACATCCAAGCTATTGATCAGTAAATTTAACACTGCCTATTTTACCAAGAGCCCCATATGACAGCACTCTCGTGCTCTCTCTCTCATCCTCTCCTCTCTCCCGCTCTCTCTCTCCCTCACCCTCTCTCCTCTCTGTCTCTCTCTCTCTCAGAGAATTTAGCAGTGCTCATTCTGATTCAGTGGCATTATTCCCAAGGGAAGTTGCATGCTGCCAATTACGTCATCCAGGTTGTACACAACAACACAAACAAATGTTATACTGTCTTCTCAGGCTATTACCCATTGTTATTTCTATCGCATACATATATGAAACAATTATTTCCATATCTGTATACATTATGCCAATAAAAAGCTAGTTTGTGTGCTAGTTGTTGTTATACTGTAGCTATTTTTCTTCAAATAAAATACATTGAAATAGCGTAAAAAGAGTTTAACATAAAATAAAATTGTATTATATTCCAGAAGCTATACTGTCAGATATTACTGTGGATATTCAACAGTTTAATTGATACATTTCTTCATTTTTGCACAGCATTACTGAAAAGGCAGTGCCATTGAGAGTACCAACACTGGATGGCACTTTGCCTAATCAGCGTAATTTAAATCTACTTCAGTAGAGAACTTAAGTTGTCTCATATTGCTTCACTGGAGAAACCACCATTGTCTAAGTCAGTAAAGCATGTCTGAATAAAGCACTTCTGAGAGCAAAATGGCCACATAACAATGTGAAGCCATTATATAAAAGAAAATCAATTGTCTCGCTCTGAACTAACTAGATCGATCTGTGCTCGCATAACTGTAAGAATGTGAGAGCCAAGAGATTTATTTGATACCACCACACATATATACAGTCTACACTCAACAATGTAGTTTCTTAATGGGCAACAAATGTGGGAATAGGACACACTCTAGCAAACATGCTAATAGTTATATCTACAGTTAATTCTGTTCATTGCTTTGTTAGTTGTTGCTTTTATTAATGGTGAAAACTTTTGAGCTGTTGAAAACTAGTGGAAACTCATAACCATTCCATTCCCCACAATGTATTGATTTCTTTAGCTTTTATTTTATCTTTTTTTTCACAACATTAGCCCTTTTTTGTCTCCTCGTCTGAAAAGCTTCACTGCGCTCTGTTGTGTCGCTGTTGTAACAGTCCACTACACTTAACTGCACCATGGATTTTAGATGTGACAGGTTAATGTTAGATAAGAATGCTGTTGTAAGGGTTCCACAATGATGCAGCAGGTTGTTTGGACTGCTATTAAGTGCCATTACGAAGCGCAGTGTTACCCAAGAATTGTGAATAACAGTGACTTTCCTTCAAAAGATTTAGATTTATCACCAGATATATAATCTAGGTATTACATGTACGGGGCTCCACATATGTGTTTCATTATTTTCTGCCAGGGACACTGCCATCCAGAGAACTAACACCTGCTACCCAGAACCTATTGAAACTCTTTCATTAGGCTAAAATAAAAAGCCTGTGACTAGTTATCTCCTGTCATTCAAAATGTAGAATTCTAAGTGTATGCAAATGTTGCATTCCAAATCTAGCTTTTGTCAGGTTTTATTCTCTGGACAAATATGCTCCGAGGCGGTGCAGTCCCGGTCAAAGTCTTTTAAAATGAATTTGCTCTCTCCTTCTACCACCATTTGTCACAGCTGCCAGCCCTGTAGGGTCCAAGTACCTGGGTTGCCGCTAACTGTAGTTTTTCTTCTTCTGTTTTTTGCCGCAGAGTACATTTGCCAGGACCTGTTTCATGTGCCTTTCGATATCCCTTTCCTTTCCAGCGGAGATGGCACTCAGGGTGTCGTTTCTGCTCAGAACAAGGCAGTCTCTGGCTGTGTAAGTTAATGATCAAACTGTGCCCTGATACGTCACGCATCCGAAATAGCTGTGGAAGGGACGCGGGAAGAGCGTGTTCCCTCTGCCAATTGTTTTCGCAATCAATAACGGAGCAAGTGTCAGCAGAGGAGGCCCGCAGCGCGATGGCGCTCGCTCTGCCGCGGGATTGGAGGACACCCAGGGCTCCTTTCGGAAAACTCGGGGGCGATGAATGTCACAGGCGCCGTTCTACATGTAAATCTAATTTGGAGCTGTAAGTGAATTAGCTCGCGCCAGGAAGAAACGCGTTTGAAAGTTTACTTCGGAGTGCGTACTAAGCTGCCAAATGCCAGACATTGCATTATGAGAGTGACTGTAAGAGCATTGCATTACTGTATGTGAGTGATTTGAGGACTCCTGGTATATCTAACCAGACACTTAGACATTAGCAGTTCTGAGTATGTACTAAGCTCACAAAAGCCTGGCATTGCATTACTGTTTGAGTGATTTGAGGACTCCAGGTATATCTAACCAGACACTTAGATTTTATGATTTCCACACAGCTGCTTTTTAATTTGGCTGTAAGAGGAGCGGTTTAAGATTAGACCTTCAGATGCTGCTGAGGCCTCTCTTATTGACTGAAATGTGAAGCTCTTTGGCATTTAGTAATTGATAGATTTATATGTCAGCAGTTCCACCGAAGATTTTATGGCGGACCGCTTGTATGTGTCCAGGGGATTTTGTTGTCAAACTTTGTATCTCCACTTTTTTAAATAAAATCCCCCAGTTTGATTTGTTCTGAAGTTGGGTTAGATTGGCATGCCCTACTTCCTCTGGTTCTATCCCTTGAGCAGGAGAGAGAAAGTGTCACGGTGTAAGTTCCTGAGATTGGGACGATGTTAAAAAACTGTTATTTCTGTGACCGAGGGAGGCCCCTGTGTCACAAACACAGACAGCCCAAATGAAAGGATTTCAGCACACGTCCTCTGCCCTTTGTGAGGCGAGCGCTATGATTTAGCCATGATAAGAGCTGAATGTATTATTGCCTTTCCCTGTCTGTCAGAAGGTAAAGGCAATTGAACAAGCACCCATGTGTATTTGTGTGTGTGTGTGTGTGTGTGTGTGTGTGTGTTCAAGATTCGACAGATTTGAGATTCAAGAGACTTTCCTTGTCACTTGTCACATGCTCATACGAGCATGCAGGTGAAATGTTGGTGTGATATAATCCTTCAGGTTGGGCAATATTAACATGAATAATCAATAAGTACAGGCATACACTTATACGTATGTTTGTGTATATGCATGTATATAATGTACGTGCGTGTGTTCACGTGTGTGTTCATGTAAGTAAACTCATGATAACAAATGTAAATCAATGTGCAGCAAACAGGATCAGCCGATGTTCGATTACTGATAATCTTTGCTGAACATGTATCGATAAATAGTTTAATCTGTAACGTGAAAGGAAGGTGGAAGGCACCGGAAATGTCCACTCACAGCACAGTACGCTAATGCAGGAAGACTTTAAACAACTGCACTCTCCAAGACAGGGAGGACGTTGACCCTGTAGCCGCATCAATACCGCATCGACATCCTCGCACCGTGGATCCTGTTTCCCGCCCCGCCCATGTTTAACCTTGTGGCAGCTCAGAGCACCGAGTCGATGTTCGGTCGTGAGTCTCCCTCCATTATTCTGGAGACAACTCTGAGGTCCGTTTGTGTTTTTCCACCGAAGGCCTCCGGCAAACAAGCCGTGTGGATGACAATGGGAGTGCTTCACTCTCTTCTAAAGCTGACCTTTGACCCCCCTTTCAATAATACACAGATTCATAATGTGTGGTTCATGAGATACGTGTTTAAGTGGCAGGAGCTTGCTGCGATACATACCTGATTGTTTTTAATGGGACATACTCTATTTGGTTGCCACAGCGATGTGTTTCTGATGCATTAAGCAATCCCTGCTGTAAAATTCAGCTACACCAGCTTGACCAGCTTGAAAGTCAAGCTGGCCATAAACTGGTCTAGCTACTCATATACTGCAAGTAGTAGCGTTGAGGAAACAGGCAGAAATAGTATAGGGGAGTATAGAATATGATTATCCAGCAGCAAAGCCAACCTCTGCCCTGCGTACAATGTAAATAATCTGACATTTAAAACTTAAATCTTAAAGAAAGCACAAGTACATCATCACAACAGCCATAAACAGTATATAACCAATGGGAATTATGTCATGGTAATTTACAGTCCTGTACATGAGTCTCCTACTGTAGGCTACCATATGGTCGAGGTCAACCTAATTTATATCTCCATGAGTTGTGGGATGCACTGTAGTGCTAGTTTGGACACTGGCTTCATTAGCAGAAGTTGTTAAAACTGAAGGAACATTTTTTGTTTATCCCCTAAGTAGATTACTTAACATGAACTCCAGTATATATACAGATGTATTCTACATGGATAATGTGTATACTGTAAGCAGAAATACTGTTTCCTAGTCACTCAGGACCAGTGGGCTAGATATGCAAGGTTTCACCTTTCACATCTTTGCAAAGAAATTGTAATGCAGGCTGTTCCATTAGCCTGCATATAGGAACTTTAAGAATGTGCAGAATCCTTTTTATTAGTCCTGAATTTCATAATAGGCCTTAACGATGAAGGGCAGACGCACCTCCCTCAAGGTGTGGATCCAGATGTGAGAAACAGCAGCACTGTTGCCTAGGATTCGGTGAAGGGGCGGGAAGCGTGCCTCAGCGCCCTCCCTCCGCTCCTCAGCGCAGAGCACAGAGACTTCTGGGTAATTGAGTTAAGACTGGTAATACGATAATGATCAGGTTTGAGGGATAAATCCCATTCCTGGTTTAATGCAATCAAACATGCTGGAACTGGGGCTCAGGGCTGTTTCAGGGGAGGGTTGCTTTTATTAACTGTAAACACCACTTAATGTTTACCAGATAAAAAAAAAAACCACACAGGATGCAAAACATCCACAAGTGCCCTCATCGAATTATTCAGAGTGGTGGAGATAAATAGAGGATGAGAGTGCTCTCAGAAAGAGGGTGATATCCAACCGCATGAATATTCCAGTCTGTAATGAGGGGGGGCTGCCATTTCATTTATTTATCTATTCAGTCATTTATATATTTTGAAGTGAGGGGTTGATATTGCAGCCGTTTTGTCAAACACGTGGACCCATGAATTTTTAAACAAGTTAGAATTTTCTGCTAAACAAGATCATACGAAAAAAATCATTCCTCCCGGGTTAATGATAATTCTCAGATTTTCTCAATAGCTGTTTGTGTTTCATACAGGCATTGATGAGAAGTAAGGAAAGCTGTGATCTAATGATAAAAACCTGTCATCGTATCCATAGAACGAGGAAAAGTTAAACAAAATAGCTTTCTTCAAAGAAAGAAATAATGATGTCTGAGAGTTCTCTGATGAGGGTGGGTGGATTTCTGGATTGGTAGAGGTGGTGACTGTAACACTATAATAGTTGTTTAGCGAACTTTATCAGATTAAACTCTCACTGCCATATGTGATGTGAAAATGGGGAAACATTAACATTTATTCCAGTTTGGAGCACCTCTAAAATAACTACATTAAGCACTCGTCGCCATTCCATTTTTGCGCGGAATTGTTTGTGGCTGGTATTGAATTTCTGTGTCATTACATTTCTTTGTGAATATTAATATTCTGCATCACGCTGCGCATTACCATGAGTAAGGCCATTTCTGTGGAAGGCATGATGGGAGAACACTGCTTAGCCTATAAATATGCGTTTATTTATTTATTTGTTTGTTTTGTATCACAGAGGAAATAGGCACCAGTGCTAATGCTTCAGTCGTGCGTGTTTTGATGTGATTTCCTCTTTTTCCCTTGCCTTTTTATCACCTCTCGGCTGATGTGCTACCTGCATCCCTGGCAGCTACCCAAGCCCGGAGAAGGCAGCGTTTTCACCGCGGCCTCTGGCATCTGCTGGGTCTCGTTCTCCCCCTTTCCCTCCCTTCTCTCCTGTGTGGACTGAAGGGCGAGGAGGAGAGGAGTGAGGAACGCCAGATGTTATTCTTAGGCAAAACAAAATAGAGTTTAGGTTTGCGAAAATGACACGGAAATGTTGAAAAAAAAATCCCCGAGAGCTTTATGATTCATTACCAAAACACTCAGGACGACAAGTGGCGTCAAACGCGTTTAATCAATGCGTTTAATTACTCTCGAGGGAATGCGCGGTTGCCCGTGGACTCGGGTATGATGTTTTTTTGCATTGTGCACTTTAAAAGTGGAACGAACATTCTCCATTAATGCGCAATTTTAGAAATAAAAAGACATCTAAATGTATACATAATAAAATATCAGAAAACTGTTTATTTGTGAACCCAGTGAAATGTGTAATGCTTCCAGTATATTTCTGAAACATAATTTCGTTACCAAGAGGAGTGGTTGTAAATCTTTGTTCAGGAAAAAATACTGGCCATGAGGTCAGCTAGTCCAGTACTCAGCTGGCTTCTCCCAGCCAACCTCACATAAATTACAGCGCAAACGCTTTCAGCTCTCATGGAGATGAAGGCCATCAATTATCCTGCACCTTTTGGCTGTTTAAGCCATTCAATCCCACCGCTCACAATTGTGACCGCCAATACAGTTAGAAAAATTTGCACATACTTGTTTTGTTAGGAAATACAACTGTGTACAGTACGAACATCTCTGGGAATAATTTGGGGTCACGGTCACACTCTTGACCTTTCAGCATCTAGCATTTCTGGAGCCTCCTTTCAACATTTGAATGCCAAGAATGCACAGCAACAGCTAACCGAGCTGAGTAAAAGGTTTTCCTAAAGTTATAACAGTCACTTACCACTTCTCTTCACTTCAGTTATTTATGGACTGACTGTCAAAAATGTAATTTAATTATGATCTATTATGAAGTTTCTTGCGTACGTGCAGTAAAGATTAGTATCGTTACAGATTAGCTGCCAGTTCACACTTTATTTCATTCACAGTTTATTAGCATATATATAAGTGTATTCACATATAGCAGTTAGATAATTTAAATCCTCTGGTGGGTTAGAGCAGATGTTTTGCCTGTTTGTGTGCTACGGTGCTCAACATAAACTAGCACCAATATATACCCAGCTCTATAAACCAACAATATGCACAGAAGTAGCTATAGGTCACCTTGGGTAATGGTGTCAATTTAGCAAATTAACAATTTCTTTGGGATGATGAATTTCTTGTTTAATCTGTGAAGAAACCTGAGTAATAGTAAGAAATGTGTTGTTTCACAAGCCGTAGATGCCACACTGAGCTGAGAAGAAAACAGTTGCTTTTTTAATAGATCAGAGAATGTGAACAATCACATTTTGCACAGACCGAACCTCTTTCTCTGTCCTTCAAGCTTGAATCGGTACCGTGACAAGCGATAGCAATCTCATATACTGCCACAGAAAATTGGTTCATTATGTGATTACCGTGTCATTATTTGTGTTTTAAGGTCTCAGGGAAGACGAATGTTCTCTGATTATTTGCTTCAATCCATTTGTCATGGACTGGGGCTACCGAGTGATGAGTATTGAGGATTCTCAGCATGGGTTCGAGCTGGTCTTAATGCATCCAGGGAATTCAAGATTCTTTGCCTGTTCTCCAAACACAGTTGGCAAAAGCTGATTTAACTACCTGCTTGTTTTAGAGAAAACCCTCAATTCACCATTATGTACTTATTCCCTGTGATTAGTGTCCCAAGTTGTTTTTGGTGGTGGCTTAAAGACGCTTTCCACCACTGCGTGTTGACTGGAGCTGTACACAGTTGGCTGTGATGACTGCGGATTAATGAGGCCCAATTAACTGGATTTATGCATTCTAATACACTTTTCTGCTTCCAACAACTTCTTAGTCCCTCTGTTTTCCCAGGAAAGTGCAAATATGAATACTAACTTCAGAAGCAGTGTCATCTTTGTTGCTCTTTATAAACATGATAATAATATGTTACGCTCACATTTATATTTTTCTCATCCCTATTTGCATCATCTCTCAAGGAAACTGCTTTTCCTTGTCTGCTATGTTTTATTTGCCAAAGAATGCTATGCCAGCTCTGGCTCTTTGGCATACTCTACAGGGATGGCCTGTAGCATAGTGGTTTAGGTAAAAGACTGAGACCCGCAAGGTTGGTGGTTCGATCCCCGGTTCAGCCACAATAAGATCCGCCCAGCCGTTGGGCCCCTTAACCCTGCATTGCTCCAGGGTAGGATTGTCTCCTGCTTAGTCTAATCAACTGTACATCGCTCTGGATAAGAGTGTCTGCCAAATGCCATTCTTTTAATCATCTATGCCTTCTGGTCTGAGCTCTGGGAAGGCTCTATAGTAAGTGTATTGCACAGTTGACTGCCATCGGCTCATCCTCCAATGATAAAATGCCAGGAACAGGAACTCATTGAATATTTCTACTGTGGGTTTGCATACATTAGGATCCAAAATGGTCATGGCCTCCTGCTTAGTCTAATCAACTGTAAGTCACTTTGGATAAAAGCATCAGCCAATGTGTAATAAAATACCATTATGTTATTACATGTTATATATTATGTTATTACATAACATCAAAATAGTATCTAGTATCTAGCACCGTATCAAGCCTGGTCTTGAAAACCCCCAGTGTTTCTGCCTCCACTGCATGTGACCACTCTCTGTTTGAACAAATACTTCCTAATATCTGTGCGGAATTTATCCTTCGCCAATTTCCATTTATGCCCTCTCGTTCTGCTAACCAAACTCACCCTGAAGAATTGCCTGTAGGTCATTTAATCCCTTTAATGAATTTAAAATGCTTGCTGAAGTTTGTCTTATTGAAGGGGATTCTTTTGAATTTTAGTTTTTTATTGGGATTCAGTACGAATGTGCTATACCAATTATTTAATCAAAAGGTTGTCATTTTCCACTGATGTCAAGGTAGGATCAAATATAAAATGTTCTTTCCCCACTAAGTCTACTAATGCACTCTTTTGTGAGCAGTTGATTGGCTAATAGTCTTTGTCAATATTTAATGGAATGACTTACCCAAAGCATTTCCTTTAGTCATTATGTGAACATAGTCATTTGTGTTTCCCAGAAATGAGAAGTATTTGTAAAATATTTGTGTCAATGTAGATACTTTGATTTAGAGTCACCCGATGATGCTAGCTTTACCATCACAAATCTCCTGTAATAAAAACGACATTAAATTAATTAATAACAGTGGAAGGTGACCAATAAACTCTTTCCCTTGAATAAATTCCTTTTTATGTGAGGTGTATTACGAGGACATTTGCATTACCTCTCTTAGTAATGTTTACTCAGTATGGACAAAAAATATGCCTGCATTTGAAAGACTTCAGGATTGGAAATGTGAAATATTGATTACATTTGCAGTTTTCCCATATTAATGAGTCCAACCACTAATCCCCCATCTTAATATTCATGAGATTAAATTTTATTATTATTTACTTTGCTTGAATACACCCCTATCAAGGTAAAATTCCATAGCTTATATTGTGTAACATAACGTGTGTAGAAGTACATTCTTGTTCTTTGAGATAGTGGCTTGTTTATTAAAATACTTGTGTTCTTGCTTTCTAAAATCATACAGTGTAAGGCATTTTTCTGCCAACAGTAGTCCAAAAATGTCAAATAAACAGGCTTTACCACAATTCCGAAGTATATATAGACACCACTGTGTCTGACATGAGCCAAGTTGGAAGGTCGAATGAGTTGTAAACCAGTTAAAGAGCATTTGGCGGAGAACTTTTGAGGGGGTTTATGGATCTTGGTGCAGTTTGTTTTCTTTCTTGAGCCATACTTTTTTTTTATGAAAGTAGAATATCAAAATGTAGTTGTCAAGGCCAGTTTTGTGCACTGCGCTGTATAATTACAGGATTCTCAGTAATTTCAAGCAAATACACAGTTTAACATCAAATACAAAGCCCTAATGACAATGATGTGTGTATATTTTAAGATGTTCTCCTGTTGACATGATGACATACTAATGCATACTGTGACAATGCAAACGGTAAACTCCTATAATGGAAGTAACTTGGGTGATGGAGGTCGATTACATATCCATTTACTGATTGCTGACTACTACCAGCACCTCAGTGGAAGTTGATGAACAAACCATTACTCACATACACCAGACACCTGGTGGTTCCATCATTGGCTGGGAGGTGGCAGATATACTGTATAATGTAGTTCCCAGTTGATCCCCAGTGTATTTAGGCCCTTTCAGTCTGTACATGAAGTAATCCATTCCGTATTCCAAAAGCCAGAGCCCAGCCCAGCTGTTACCCACGGTCTAAACACTAAAATCCAGAGCCTCCATTTTGGCCTGCCACAGGGAATTGGTTCCTCTTATTAACATGTCTTCTTCATAGGGAAACAGCTTAATTACACATGATATTAGTCCAGCGTTGAGCTCACAGCACACCTGGTGTCTCCACTGCTGATGCCCGTGCATCGCTTTCCTAAGCAGAGGATTCAATGGTGAATTATTGATCACAAAAGTGAAAGAGTGTAGGTTGTACGCAGTGTCGGAGAAGTGGGAATATGTTTCAAAGACCATTTCCTAATTTCCTAATGTAATGTTGAACAATGAATGTTACAGTCTGAAGTTACTCAAGTAACATGAAATTAACGAAAGACACCAAACCACAGCTTGTCTCTCACAAGGTTATCCAAAGAATGTTTCAAAAGCCAACAAAGAGATATTCCAGGATATTCCAAAAGGATCAAAGTTAAATGAAATGCAAAATGCCAGGTGAGACCAAGAATGTATATCCCTAGACTAGACCGAACACCAAACAACACCAGACCCAGATGCCAAACGGGCCCACGTTTCATGCACAGTATCTGAAACCTTTTTCTCCTGGCTCGGGCATACTTCATGAATAAGGATGAATGGAGGATGCTTGGCCTGTTTGAGTGAGACTGAGTTAAGGTGTGAAAGGGAGGCCCAGACAAGGACTGGCTTATCTAAAAGTTGACAAATTTACTTATTGAACTGACCGTATGTTTTTGGAAGCAGGGCATGCATAGTGATGTTATTATGAAAAGATGAATGGTTTTAGTCTCTTTCTACCAAGACCGAACATGAATATGTTAGCATGTAATTCAGCTCAGTTATCGAACACCTCCTCATAATGGAAATGAACTGATGTCTGAGGTCTGTGGGCAATAATTGCTAAGTCCATGTGAAAAGGCCAGTCATACCATGTTACCTTCTGTTTCAAGCTGGAGATGCCCCTACCAAACTGGGAAGCCTCAACAACCCTTATCCACATAAACATTAATTTTGTCAATTGAATGCCACAGGTTGGAATTCAAACCTAAAATCAAAATGGAAACCATGATCTGTATGGAATCATTATGGTACATGCTGTCTCTTCAGAGGCAGTATAAACGCTCCAGGAGAGGAGACACTGTGATATCCTAGATTTGTATGAATGATAAGGGCCTCACTGTGGCTTGTAATTGCCTAAGGATCTTCCCTTCTGATGCCTGTGGCCTGTGGGAGGGAGGGGGAGAGAGAGAGATAGAGATAGAGAGAGAGAGAGAGAGAGAGAGAGAGAGAAATACAGGCAACATTGCAACAGTAAGGTCAAGCGGAGCAGGCCACTTAATAACAATGTAATATTGTGTGGACTATGAACAAGTTTGTCATACCGTTTCTTTTTCGAAGGCCATAGTCTCAAAACGAAATATCCGCTCATAAACAGCTTGTGTGCACATGTGAGTCACACACTAAAGTCAAACAACACATAAATCTGAATTGAAAACTGCTTGTAAATCTTTGTTTTATTATCCAATCAAGAACTTCAGCTGTAAAGAGTGTACTGTAGAATGGGGTGTAAGGTGCTGCTACGCTAGCTTAGCGTAGCAGCAGCGCATGACTGTACTATGGCCAATGTGTGAAAAAGGTATGTACACTGTATGAAAAAGATTGTCAGTGGGATATTTATACATGTAATTATGATATACGTTATGATATATATTGGCGCCTTTGTCAACCTTCAGATTGATCTAAATCAGTGTGACTTTTTTTAGCTCATAAATGGAACTTTGTATTGTTTCTTTGCAAGCAATCAACCAAAACTTTTTTTGTATAGCACATTTCATACAGATGTGCAACATTGTGTGCCATACAGGTACATGTAGATAAACACAGAGCTTAATACAAAATCAAAGAAAGACAACAATAAATAATTAAACAGTTACAGGCGCATGTATATGTAATATACTGCATCTTTTAAAATTCACTCTTGCTGCTTTTACAGAACATTTCCCCATTCATGAATTAAAGGAGTGTTAATTAGTGTGGAGCTCTCACAGTAATTCTGAATTATGTTTAGAATAGGAATCAGAAGTATGACACTTGGAAAAACTGAAAGGCTGCCTAGTCCTGTACAATACATTGGGGTCAGACTAATTTCAGATCAAGACATTTAGGGTCAGAACTCATACATCCAGGGAAGTCCAGATGAGTGAGATTTTAATTGTTTATTAGAGAATATCCGCTCCTTAATGTTGAATGATTATAGAATTTCACTTTGTGCACATGGAGTGCCTGTCTTGGTTCTGCGTTGAGCACAGCTTTGCGTTGCATAGCAGCTGCTGAATAGGCTATGCCTCAGTTGCTTTGATGGACTGTGAACCGTTCATTTAAGCTTCAATCATCTTTTCAAAGGCCACCTTCATTTTTCCTGTAACTGAACACTGAACACCATAATATTGCATGTAACTGAACACCATAATATTGCAGGACTGTGGAAATCATTCATAATTTTGTCATTCCAGTCATTCATTCACATTATTAACAATCCACTTTTTACGGAAAACTAACCCTTCATATCAAACTTGTTTTATTTTTATTATCTTTTTTTTTTTTTAACAGTGCTGCGATCATTTCGCTGAATTAACTATCATCAAAGTCTATATGTACTGTATATGAAACAGAACTTTTAGCAGAATCCTCTGCCCTAATCAGTATAACACTGCTGTGTGAGCTTTGGTTTTAAGTTCATTATTTTTGCTGGACCTCAGTGTCTTATGTTTGATGTGTATGGACAGCACCTTTATTCTCAGTGTGTTGTGACTGTAAAACCACCGACCTCTCATTCATAATGTCAAAGGAGTCGCTGCAAACTTTGCCATTGTCTGAGGCTTCTCATATTACTGCAGCTGCATGGAAATGAAGGCTCCAGAAAGATAAGCTATATTGTAGTACAGTACCATAATATTGATATCCCTTGTCCTTCAGATGCCCATTACAACAGGGGTTTGAGTCAGAGAATCAGGAGCACAGGCGATGGAGGGTGGTGGGGTTGACCTCTCTGTCATCCCTTATCCGTCGACCTCCACTGCCCCTTTATCTCAACTGCGTTTTCATGGGAAAGATTTCTGCTGTTGCTCGTGTCAGTTATTTCCTACGGTCCGTCAAATCTAATGAAGCCCGTGGGTATTTTTACAGCTTTTCGCAAATCGAATTTTACCAATGCATCTATTTGCCACCACTTTTGTCATCTGTGTTGAACGCTTCTGCACCGTCAGCTAAAACCATGTTAGCGCCAAGTCTCTGATTTAGCAAGGGCTTGATGGTTTTGTGTCAGGTGCACCTAGTTAAGTAATAGGTTTGAAATCGCAGTTATTTTTTTGTATTATTATAGTTTCAGCTTTTCGATTGAGCGTATAATGGTATTGCACACATTTTTGTGATGAAAGCCCTTGATACTCAAAAGCAGAATGAACATCAAGGCACCGTTTTTCACATTTATAATCCCTGGCTTTGTTACTGCTTCTCGTTTTTGAAACATGGTTTCAGAAACACTCATGAGTGAATTGTTATATTGTTCAGAGCGATGACAGAAACCCACCTTTGCTTACAGTCGCTTCTATAAAATAGTAGTCTCCACAGGAGAAGCCCTGGCCAAAAGTGAACAGGTCAACAGGTATGCTAGCCTTTCAGATGTATTTCATATCTATGTGTAGCATATGAATAGCACAGTTTCCTCTTTGAGTGCTTGAACTTGTCTTTCAGGAGTACCTTGGATGTCATCTGTTAATTTCCCTGTGATGAAAAAAGATCCCCGTCGACAGTGTCTTAACACTTTGCAGTCTGTTTACATCCCCGCCGTGTTGACTGTTGAAGTGTTGTATGAATATTTATGGTTTGGAAACCAGCATGAATGGGGCCATAGAAATGCAGGTGGCCAGCAGACAGAACAGCTCCGAAAGCCAAAACCCACCAAATATCTTCTCTAATTAATCCCTGAGCAGACAGCTGACATACTGCCAGTGCTTGTCCTTCGCAGTATTTGGGGAAGATGCGGCACAACATGGCAACCAGCCGCCTGTATTGTAGCCTCACGCAGCACTTCAGATCTTCCCGCAGCCTGTCTTGCCACAAAATTTCATTTGAGTGACATTTGCACGTTAAATGGTGTCCAAGAGGGTGTAATGGGGATTTTTTTTTATTCTCACTTCATTAAAATTGCAATGTTCAGCCTTTTGAAATTGGGCCGCCCACAGACCAAATTCCGAAATGCGTGATTACCTCTCCAAAATGTGCTCCACACCGGGCTGACCCAGCCTGACTTCACCCACGGTGCTTCAGAGCTCCTGTTTTCACCAGAGGACTGGCACAAGCAAGCATAAAAACCGGTGCAAACTAAAAAAAAAAAAAAACCTTTTGAGAAACACTGCGGACAAATAAGCACATAAAGTCTGGGAGAGACTGGGGAAACGTGTCTTTAAATCGAATATGAGATTTTTCAGAAACATTGTAGTTTGTTGCCGGCTCTCAGCGCTAATGTATTTGGGGTCAAATTCAAGGCGATACGTATCAGGACGGTCCATTCAGCGAGAAATACAACCAGGCGCTCAGACTGTACATTGCAAGAGTTGTAGGGAGTCTTCTCGACTGCAATAAGATAAATTATAGTATAGTTTCAAACTTACACTGTATTTCTTCACTGGTGCTCAAAAACATATTTAAAAATTTACTTCTTTGGCACTCAAAAAGCTGTTTATGTTTTTCCCCTTACCGACACATCATCATGATTTAGTTAGGGTTGACCCGGCTTTGAACCAACTTTATTAGTTCCTGAGTTGTGTGGCATTCACCATTTATAGAGTTGGATGAGAATTTTCCAACGATGAGATTCTTGCACATATATATGCAGGATGGCCTCATTCCAAGAATGTAAAGTTTAAAGGTCATCACCTTTAAAGTGAAAGACTGAGTCTGCAGATAGGGCTCAGAGCTTTGTAATCTGAAGCAAATCATTTAAATGTGCACCATGTCATTAGAAACAAAAGCAATAATGTCAGGGTCAGGAGTATCTGTTGAGTGAGAAAAGAATTATAGATATACTGTTCCTTCACCCATGCATATACCAACACACTCTTCCCTTCACACTATACGTTGCTGTTTTTGCACAAAATGTGTTTTAACACCGCTCCTTATCTTGCACAATAACACCATTGTTCCTGGCAGCAGAATGCTTTAATTAATAACATTAAACTCGACGCATTTATTATTAATGTACCAGTCACCTTGCCTGTGCAGTGATTTTTAAGCATGTTTTCCCGAGCATAGCCAAGTTGTTGAATAATGAATCATTAAAACCAAGCTCTCGCATAATCCCTCTTTGAAAGCAATTGTTCCCCTGGTTCTTCCTCTAAAACCCTTGGCGGAGAAGGGCAAGGGATTGATGTATCTGCGGTGCGATGAGATGAGTCTCCCACACAATAACATTGAATTCGGAAATGCTGTTTCAGTCCCTTCTCTTTTAGTTGGCTTGTACTGTATTTAGGTCAGTGAGAAGGAGCCTTTGGTGGCCTGGGCGAGATGAACGCACAGAGACCACTGTGCTTATCACGGTATGTCAAAGTCCCCGCTGTGACAAAAGACTGATTGCAAGCAGAGAAAAATACTTTTTCTAATTATGTATAGACTATAGAATTATATATAGATGTGTTGCTTTTTTTTTTCTTTTTTTTTAAGTATTATTTTGTACAGAAATAAAATATCACGCAGCGAGATTAATTCAATTAATTCCAGAGGCATAACCCGTGTGCATTAACATAATTGTCAACTAACCATACTGTCAAACAGAAACAAAAATGTGAACAGGGAGGAAGAGAAGATTGATTTCTTCTGAAATGTGTGATGACTTTTCATGGATTATAGGGTTATAGGTTTTCAAAGTCCCAAATTTGATAATGATTAAATATGTTTGCATATTACAGCTACCCTTTTACATTATTGAGGGACAAATGCGACAAATACGTCTCGTGAAATTATTGAGCATTATTGCAATGTTTGTGTTTGATATATTGCAGTGATGGAGGGTGGTGACTGCCTTATCTGTGGTCAGGATTCTACTGAAATGACTTCAAGTGGCCAGCCAATGCAAACTCTCCCATTCGTTATAGTACTCAATTCTGAGCTTTTTACTGATTTTAGGGAGCAGCAGTTGCTAGAAGGATTCAGAGACAGTTTTAATTTTTGTAACTCCTGTAAACTCATCTCTGTTCAGCTGTTCAGTCGTGCTTCCGATGAACTTTTTCACACTGTACTGTTGAGTGAGTAGAGAGAGTAACAACAGTGAGGGGATTTTGCTTTGCAACGTTTCACAGAAAAACGAATACAGACAATAGAGAATTACTTACATAGAAGTTAACAAGGCGTGTGTTGCAGTCCTTGGTTAACCCCTAAATTCCAGGAACTGGAGAGCCCAGAGTTCTGTCCAAAGTGGCTCTCACATTTCAAAATCCCTCAACCCCCCTCCCTCTTAAAACGTTACTCTGACAGTATATGACCTGGGGCCACAAGAATTATCAAGTCAGAAGGCATTTGTGGAAGCAGAAACACAAGGGCAACTCTGCGAGCTAGTTCATAGAGAACTGGGAAGGAGTGCATGAAAGCAGCCGCGATAATGAAGAGGCGTTCGAAGTCGCAGAGACGAGTGTCACAGTGGTGTAATAAACAAGCCAAGGCACAGACAACAGATGTGTCTTCGGATGAGATCTGAGAGGTGACAGTTGGGGGGGGGGGGGGTGTCTCTAATGGCAACAGGCACAGAGAGAAGGTGCTATGGGGCGGCACTGAATAGTATAGGCTGTGTTGAGGCACACAAGCAGATGTTTCCAGCAAAATTACATCTTTTTTATGGGGTACATCTTTCTTTATTAATGCAAAGTCTTCTTATGTTCATTTTGCAAGATGGGTGCAGATGGTTTCACAAGGTTCCGTTTCGACACATCAATCAAGGGTGCTGTCTGGCCAAGTGTTTACGAGACAGTTTTTCCGAGAATAATTCTAGATTGTTGTTATCAAATCAAAAGGTTACGATGACCAGAGGCTCTTGAAAGCTGCCATCCAAATGATAAATCTGTCCGTATTCGCTGTATTGTTGTTGAAAAGTTAAAAAAAAAATTATTTAAAAAAAGTTTACAGCATTCTTCGATAAGGCATGCGTCACTCAGAAACAGAATTCTAACAGATTGAGCTCTCTAACAGTTGAATCCTCGCGCGATGGAAGTGTGCTTCTTCTCGGATTCCTCTCAGGATGTTTTCATTGTGTTCTGCTGTAATTATCACGCGCTCGGTTCTCTGGAGATCACACTGACGGGATTGTGTGAGTGGCTTCTGTTCCACCAGCACTGTACAACACTGCGGCGGAAACTCCGACTTCAGACGCAAACTCAAACTTGAGTGACGCTCTTGACTAGGGAATCAACTCCGCTGCCCAATTGCTGCCGTGCAGAGACTCTCTCCATTAAATGGAAATTTTGCTGTTTAGGAAAATATCTGCCTGTCACAGTGTATAATTTTTGAACGCCTTCATAACAGACATACTGTAGATGGCCCCTGGATGTAAATTGCTTTGGAATGGATTGCGCGACATAAAACCGACATTTTGAGCCCTGAAATGGGCCGCTAATTGCCAAGCATAAATTTCTGTTTCCTGAAACAAGTTTAATGTAGAAAATATCACCAGCCACACGCAGTGAATAAAAGCATCGAGGAAATCCAAATTATGCCCAAGAAAAGCTAGGGTTCTTTTTTTCCACACTTCCTATTCCGTTCATCACATCTGAATCCTAGCCAGTTACACGCTGTCTCACAAAATTGCAATAAATCTCCTCTCTAAAAAATGAATAAATAAACTACTAAACTTGGCCTGTCTTTTGGTGGTCTCTCGGCAGGATGATGGATCTCGTGCTGAGTTTTGAATTTAACAGTTCTGAGGACCTCTGAAATGGGTTCCATCTTCTCACCAGGACTTCACTTAGCCAAATCTTCACAAAATTTTGCCTAACTGGTAAATTATAAGACAACTGTTGGGTGCCTAGTTACTGCTCAGATCAGAGCCTTTTCACACAATCAAGAGAGAGCTTAGTGTCACAATGACTCTCCACAGTGCAGCTTTGTCATTAAAAAAACATCACACAGCTTAAATATAGCATAACTACCGCAGTATGGCGTATATGTGGTGTGGACTGTATACCTCATTTGTTAACGCGAGACAGGAGACCTGGCCTGGATTTGCCATTGACTTTGACTTTGACGTTTCTTTATTTTGTCTCCTTTAAGTTTGCCTTTTCTCACAGGTCTTTAGCTTAAACTGTGCTGTTGAATATTAAAGCTTACCTTTAATTGTGAGTCAAAGTTAAGGGCAAATGTCGACGGAATACATTCACAGTGCTTCTTCTTTATTGGAGAGTCCCTTCTGTGTTGCCAAACCAGTTACAGGAGGTGTTGTGAATATTGATTAGCAGTGGGACCCTTGCTTGTTTAGTTTTCTCTAATCGATAATAACTGTCGTTTTGTGCGGAATCCTTGAACTGCCAATCATTGTGAACCAAATGCAGTCCAGGTGCGTCTTCCTCATGAATATTCCCGAAGGGAGCATGTGAGAACGGTGTGTTCTGGAAATTTCTATTGACAACCGTGACTCTGTAACACAGATTACAAACCGCACAGATTGCTAAATTCTGTAAGGAAAAGCCTGGTCTTTCCTCACATTAAGCAAAATGTTAAATGTACCTCAGACAGTAGCTACATCAATCACACTCTAAAATAAAACTACTGTTTAACAGGTCCAGACCTCATATATACTCAGATATTATACAATTTATGGCGCTGATCGCAATGACCAAGAATCTCTAATAGTCTTCACTGACTGTTTGAGCGGCTCTCCTAAAGTACCAACAGTAATTTTGTTTTACAATTAGGTAGTGAGAAAGCACCAATAAAGTAGTCCTCCAAAGTAGTAGCAGTCTCTGAGCAGTGATTATGCTCTTCATTGTCATTCAGTAAATGTAACTGGGTATTATACAGAAATAAATTAAAGGTGCACGCCTCGAACTGATTAAAAAGCATTGTTAAGAGGCATACTTTTCAGGTGATTCGCTCTGCTTGTGTAGTCGCAATTTATCCCCTTATTTCATCTTGTCGGAAAATAATCTCAGCGAGAACAAAAACCCACACCGAACGTGGAAACCGGGGCTATCAGATGATAACTGCCAGCAATGCACCTTGAGTCCTCTTTGTATCGCTGGCAAATCAGTCCTTTATTCAGCTCCATTACACCGAATCTGCACAACGACGACGTTCCGAAAACGGGGACCCGCGAGTATAAGGTTGATTTTTGAATAAATAGTGTTTTAATTTTAGTTTTGCAACAGCGGAGCGTGAAGCAGGCTATTATCTGCATCATTACAGAGAAAACGGGGGGGGGGGGGGGACTCGTCTGCCAGAGCTCCAACGATGGCAACGCAAGCCGAGATGGGCAAAATGTTTGGCCTATGACGACAATTCCAGATAGGATTTTCTATGTAAATTGCCATTGTTTTGTATTAAAGGGGTAATTAGGGAAGCCACTCAGTGTGAAATAAGAGGCCGTCTTTTTCAAGAGGATAAGAAAGCGTGTGAGCGACTCCACAATGCCGAGTGACAGCTGACTCTTCCTCAAAGTCCCTTGGTTATTGTGTCATGTTTGTTTTGCTTCAAACATCCAGATGGCCCCTGGAAACAGCCGCGGTCGTACATGGAAGAGCATCTCGTCCTGCGTTTGGCACCTTGGAGTAATGGTAGTTCATCTGTTATTCTCACTAATTTACATGGACCATATGAAGCTAGAAAACAGAAATAAAAATACCAAGAAGTTTGTAAAGTGGCACAATGTCAGTAGAAGGTGGAAAGCTTTGTTGACATTTAGTTCATGAAACACCTTTGTCGTTAAATGGAAATCCAGATTATTTCTGTAATCGTTAAAATTTACCACAACCTAAATTTCTTTCAGTTTCTAAAGTGCCATCCACTTCCTCTACTCGCAACCAGAACGTTTAATGAATAGGCTGTGCAACTTCACCGGCAAGAAATCAAACAGGTCCCCAACTCGCAGCAGTTATTTTTGGTGCAGGAGATAACTTCATGGGGTTTGTGTAAAACAAGAATACACTAATCCTGGTATTGGAAATACTCTTCCCTCAAGGTCTATGTCAGAAAACAGCAGGGGTTCAGTTACAATGAACTGCGTTTTGCAGGGATTTCATTAGATGGCTCTATTGTTTTCTACAGACATGAACACTTGAGGTATGCTCATTAAAAAAATAATAATAAAAAGGCCGAAAGACAATTCTTTTCAAGGGAAATTGATTTGACCTGGTCTGGCTTCAAGTCAAACCATGGAGGTCAACATCTTAGACAGTAAAACGCATCAGATAGTGACACATCTGACTTCTAAGGGCTGATATGGCCTGTATCTGAGTGTGTGTACTCCACTGGGAGAAGGGCTATGTTCTGCTCTCTGGGCTGTGTCATCTGCATGCTTTGTGTCAGAACCTTTGGTCCCTTGGGTGGGCTGGGGTTGATCTATCACCATCAGCACTGGATCTCCTGTTTGGCAATGAGCACCCAGTGTCAATCAAAGTTCTAATGTGTGCGTCAACAGTGATGGCATTAGTGAGCATTTGCTCAGATACAATAAAAGCTCAGCATATGCGTACACATCTCACCTTTAGTCCTCGCTCTTTCTGCCCATTAAAAGAGAGAGAAAATGTTTCAAGCCAGGTAAGTTAATTGAATCAGACTTTCCAGAATTAATGGATGGGGGGGGGGGGGGGGGGGGGGCAGGGGGGCGTTTTGCAGCTGGGGGAGCAGAGTGCTTGTATGATTGGTTTAATACATTTTCACTCTGCGTTGGGTTGTAAAAATTGATGTTTTTACACACCCTCTCCATGGATAATTGCTGGGACCCTTCGGTTATAATGAACATAATTTTGTTTCTGTCACTGGAGTATGCTGGAATGGTAACCCTGAGTGGGACAAGACAGGAACCACTGGTGTCATGTCATAGCTACATTACTATGGCCATTACGTTGAGGGAACAAATATTCCCATGACCGCAGTCCAATACAACAGACTTATTTGCTTAATGACTCTGAAGAAGCCTTCCACAGCTGTTTCTCACCTGGCTTGAAGTAAACAGAAAGCATGGAAGGTTTTGTTCGTGAAAATGTAAACCGCTCATCACTTTAAAATGATCTGATGCTTCCCAATGCAGGTTATTCACAACACGTGGGTGTAAAAACTCAACTCATTCAACAGCTAGAGATCTCCTGAGCTGCTAATTAGAAGAATGAGTTGTGCCAAATTAGGGTTGAAATGAAAGCTAGATCTCCAGGAACAGGCTCGGGCAGCCCTGGCTTTATGTGTGAGTCATGTTTGGAGCAGCAGAGGAGAGCTGCCCAGAAAGGCACGTTCAGTTTCGTTGCCTTTGCCTCGGTGAGGTCCCTCTAAGCTCCACAGCGTCTCCTGCACATTGTGGATGCTGTCAGACCTTGTGACACTGAGAATAAAGAGGCATGTTTTCCTCCATTGGATGCCATGCCCTGGTCCTAGACAGGCCACCCAGGGGGTGACGGTGTGTCTGAGGGGAGCAGTTGCTCGTTCAGAAGCCCCACAGCTGGATGGGCCTGAAATCAAAGCCTTCCAAGCCTGGAGCCTGTCCCCTGCAAGCGTCCTCGGGCTCTGGGGCCCCTACTGTGGGCATTTACACGTCAATCACACAGTTTTTGCTCTGTCTGTGTCAAAGCCTCAGTCCACATTTCACCTTAACTTTGACTTCCAGACAAATTCAAACATTCTTTCTTTTCTTTTACAAAGACAATTTTGGCAAGCGTTTGCCGTTGATTGCTGTAAAACTGAGTTTTTTTAAGTTTTGTTTTTTACTTGTATTTCTGTGTTAGTAGAAATGAAAGAAAACTCTTAATTCATTCCAGGTCTCAGTCAGTGTTTCTGAGTGAGTGCAGAGAGTTGAGTTCCAAATATACAGAGATACGCTATATCTTAAGAAATTCCTTGAAGCCAACGAGATAAAATTTCACAGAAACAACCTCAATTGTTGTCACCCTGCGCCCCCTCAGTTAATCAGGAGCTTAGACTAAGGGATCTGGGAAATGTCTCCGCTGTGATACAGCAGATCAAAACAGTCCTTTTATGCAAACTTAGCGAGATAACTACAGACAAAATGGACATGCTACTTGTACTGATACAGGTTTATGTTCTCCAGGATCTGTTTCACATTATGTCACTGTGGCATAAGAAGCTCCTGCCTTACCGAGATTAAGACGATGTGGTACAGTACTGCCTTGATATTGCGGTTCCCGGTGAAGGGGGGGTCAACGCTAAGAGGGAGCTTATCGCGATGTTTAACGTTTCGGAAGCGCACCTCCTCTGAGCTGATCCGTTGTCCGTGGAGGCTGTTAAATCCCAGATTAATACCGTGACTCTAGACTTCCCTGATCGCCTCCCACATGGGCTGCTATCCCTACAGGACTCTAATAAGGGGGGAGGGGGGTGTTGCGTTTTATAATGAAAAGGCCACTAAACATCTATGACTATCTGATCCTGCCGCAGCAGAGCCTGGCAGATTTATCCTGCTGACATTTGCATAAATTGAAAGCTACTTGTGAGATATTGCCAACAATGCAGATTTGGCAGATTGCATACCAGGGCGACAGCTCAATTTGATTTGTTAAAATGATTAATTTAATCACGCTGCTAAAAGTTCCTGATGAAATTCAGCTTTCTGTCCAAGTTTTGATTACGGCAATGTGCTCTGTTGCAGAATGCACACTCATTGCTTTATGCGTCTAATCCAAACTCTCCACAGTGCCTCATAAGTGTGTTTGGGTGTATGTGTGTACGTGCATGAAAATAGCATGAAAATAGGTCATTGGAAAGCACTTCAAAGTCCTAGTGTTCTAGTGTCTTGGATACTTTCTTTGTGGAATAGTGTGGGGCGAATTTCAGTACAATATCAGTAGAAAATCCATACGACTTGAGTATTGTTGATGTTCTGCCAGTCCAATCCCACAATCCTTTAGCAGTAGGAGGCAGGGTGATGCTGGATGTTGCATCATTCACACCTTAGGATGTCTGGGTAGCTGTATGCTTTATGGGGAATTTTCTGTTCCAAACTGTTGTTTACTGGGGCTTTAGAAAAAATACATGGCCGCTTTTGGTCTCAGAGCAGTTAGCTGTTAGTAATCAGTTGCTTATACTGCTAGCCTGTACTACAAAGAACTCTCTGTGAGTAATCACATTGTGGAGTACTGCCCAAAAACAGTGAGCGTTGGCTCTGCTATTTAATGGTAAATAACTTTAGTTGTTTATTGCAGTGGAATCCAGCAGGTCTAATTTACTGTAGAGACAGAGAACAAAATGGATTCTGTCAACAAACAAGAGCAGTATTGCAGGCTGGCTAATCGACCCAGAGAACTGCAGAATATGGAATTTAATCTATCTGAATGAAAAGCATAGGGTTTGATGCCAGAATATAGCATATGCATATATAGTATGCAACTGCCACTGTCCCCCAAAGCGAGAAAGACTCCATTTTTTAAAAATCTTTTTTGTAATGAGCTCTCCATAATGAGTTGTTATTTAAGAACCACTCTTGTCTTTCTTAAAAAAAAAAAAGAATAAAAAAAAGCACTGTTATGGTAATTGCTGTCATTTGAGATAGTAATAATGTAGTCATTAAAGCCATTGAAAATGAGCAACCATGAAAGCCAAATAATTTGTGCTGTGTAATTATCTTTGAGATGTTGCTATGGGTGTGCTCGCGAACGTTTCCTTTCATCGCAGCGTGGTGTCTGAACGAAAGCAAGGTTAAGTAAACAGCAGAGAGCAGACTTGGCTGGCACTGTGCCAAGTGGCTTTATCGAGGCCTGCTTATGAATGCAACCGGCAAAGAAAAGCTATTAAAGAACAAGAAAAACAGAGTTTTAAAAGTGTTTTGTGGTCCTTGTATAATATAATACTACGGAAGAATGCATTTAAGATGGGAGTTCCAGGTTAAAGGGGACGAAAAGGAATGGGTGTGATTGAAAAAGAGTTCTCAGTTTTGGATTCTCAGTGAACATGTTTGTGCTGAAAAGTTGGTGACAAGTTGGTGAAATACCACCTTCAATGCCACATTAAAGTGAAAACCACGCTACATTTGTTTGAAAAGTGTTTTTCATAGCCAGTCTATTCCCTGCTTTAAAAAAAAAACAGCTCAAGCTAGTTTTTGAAACAGCAGGTAGCTGGTAGACCAGTTCAGACCAGCTCCCAGTTTGACATGGTTTAGCTGGTTGACCAGTTCAGACCAGATCCCAACCTGACGTGGTTTGGCCAGCTCAAGCTATGTTTTGAAAGCTATCTTTCAGACAAGCTACCAGCTCTAGCTGGTTGACCAGCTAATACCTAGCTTGATCTGGTTATGCTGGTCATAAGCTGATCTAGCTGGATCTTACAGCAGGGTCCTGACCTATATTGGGGTTAACCTAGTTCATGGGTAGGCAAACCTGGTCCTGGAATGCCAGTGATGTTTCTGGCCTTTTCTCCATCTGAGCATTATCTCAAGAGTTGGATTGATTATATAAAAGGATATTCTGAATGGTGAAACGCTGAGTGCCTCCAGCACATGATCATGGACCTGCATTAATTAAACTTGATTAATTCAAATGAATCCACTTATGTAGCTATAGATCTGGATGGAGCAAAAACCAGGCACTCCAGGACCGGGGTTGCCTACCCCAAAGTCCACTTTTGTCAGCCCAGCTCTAGGTGTCTAGATTCCGGTCTGCACTGGGGGAGCTTAGCGTGGTGGTTGGTTCCTGCCCTCATTAAAGCTCCTTTGGGGGAAACAGCATGACTTAGCCACGGGAGGCCGGAGCAGTGGCTGAAACGGCGGTGTGCATCCAGCGATACGCCGAGATGAGCCAACGAGGCCCATCACTTGTGGAGCTAAATGAACAGAGGAGAGCGCAAAATGGAGCTAATTTTAACCAATGGAGACGTGCTGAGCTGTGGGGAGGGGCGGCTAAAAATGAACACTGCGAGCAATTAGTCTTGCCCCCTGCTGAGCCGCGCCAGGCCGCGCCCCCGTCCGGGCCGAGTCGGTCCCCCTATGGCTGGGGAAGAATTACTGCAGCAGCTGCCACAGGCCTGCTTTGCTTTATGTGTGGCCCTTTATTTACATTGCTGACTGCACAGCCTGTGATTAACTTAACAGTCCCCAGATAGCATCTTTCTTCATTCATGTTTGCGGTATCCCCTTGGTCTCCGACTTACTCAGCATTATCTAGTGTGTGTGTGTGTGTGTGAGTGTATGTGCGTGTGTGCATGTATGCATGCACATGTCTGTAAATGTGTGACTACGTGTGTGTTTGTCTTTGTGTGTGTGGGTGTGTACGTGTGCATGTGTGTGTATTTATGCGTGCACATGTCTGTAAATGTCTGACAATGTGTCTGTGTGTGTGTTCAGCGTACATGTTAGCCTGTATGGGTTTGTGTTAGTGTGTACATGTGTACATTTGTGCTTGCGTGTGTGTGCACGCGCAACCCGTGCTAGTGCTTGCCTGTGTGTCTACAAATTTGTCATCATTTTACCAAGAGAGAACATGGGTTTTTTCCAAGTGTCCCTCTTAACAGTATAAAATGTTTTCTCAGAGGAATGTGACCGCAAGTGTGAGCTGCTATATGCATCCCTACCTTCAGCCCTGTGCATTGTGCACATTTTTTTACGACTTTCTGCTGCAAGTAAAGTTCGTCTGATCTGTTGATAGGGCCATTTAATGAAAACACACCAGATGTTGATTTGTTTTTGTAACAAACACTGCTTTGTAGAGTATGTAAGCTCTTTATAATTTAGGACTGGAAGACTGTGAGGGAGAGAGTGTAATGGCTTGTACTTGGACTTTCATTTGTAATGTGAAATTAAAATGCAAATCTAAAGGCAGTGCTTCAGTTACCTTAATTTAAACATAAATGTTTTGAGTAAAATCTTGCCCTTAGTCCGTGTACCAGGATTTATTTTTATTTATTTTTTAAACATTGCAAAAACTATGTATAAGCAATAATAGGAATAATACAATTTAGATAACTAGCACAGATAAACTAATCTCGTTATGCTTCATTTGAATAGTGTGCCTTGACGAAATGCTGCCATGACAAGACATAGTCTAGTTTGATTTATTTAGCTGCTGATGCTAATATATTGAATGTTAAGTTATGAGTTTATGTTAACTGTGATTTAAAAAACATTTATTTAGATTTTTTAAGCCAGGTGTGTCCTTTTATTGTCACTACACTGAAATAGACGCCTGTCTGCATACTGAAAGCTCATGCTCTTTGTAATTTTATGCAGTTGGGAGTTACATTCGCGGTTTTTTAATGAACAATTGATGTATTAATTCTAATTTTATTGCTACCTTCTGTTCTGCCTGGGCATAACCTTCCTCTCCACCCATATATTCAAAGATCTGGCGCAGCCTGCTTTGAATTAATTCATATGCATTCCTTTTTGTGTAAGTTTTTTTTTTTTTTTTTAAGTATTTGAAATAAAAATGGGGTGCACTCCTGAGGTTAAAAAAAGACCATTCCTTTTTCTGTTTTCCGCTCCATGCGGTTGGTGCTGTTAATCCACCGAATCCTCCAAATTACCATAGATAATTTAAGTTGTGCTAGTTGTTTTAATGAGTCAAGGGAACTTTCTTTCTTGCCTTAAGGCATTTTGTTCAAGTTCCAGTTCTGGCTCAACCAATCAGGACTGCCTATCTGTGCATCCAACCTTTGATATTAGCAGTAAAACAGTGCAGAGTGCTAAGGATAAAGGCAGTTACAAAACAGTGAGAACAGTATTTCAGTTATATGTTCCCCTACAACCTCAATTAAACATCTGAACAGAAAGATCAATATGAAACAGATGATGTCCGTACCTTCATTTCTCACCAGAATTGAAATAATCTTTCCAAAGGCAGTGGAGAAATAAATCAAGTTACCGCCAGAGCAATCTGTTCGATCCAAAACTCTGATTCAAAATATAACCTGCCTTCATCCATAATGCATAATGATTCAGGAATGATTTCTTCAAAATCTGATCTGTTTCTGCCCTTGGAGGAGAATAATTGGTGCACAGTCAAAATCGGAAGCCATATATCGATTAATAATTTATTTAGCTAAAGAAAAGTTACATTTTAAGTAACCATTGTTGCCTTGACAATCTGTGGTGAATAATGTCTAGAATTTGGACATTCTGTACCAATGGCATCATTGTTTATCTGATCACACACTGGAACAAAGTTTACACACATTGGCCTCAGGATAGTAGCTTCATGTTATGAGTGTTTGTACACATGTACATTAGTGAGTCATACATTTAAATTCCCCTTTTCATGATTAAGTTGCCAGGTTTTTCTTATTGCATTGTGTTGAAAGGGATAAAGTCAAATGTCACCTACGTACCTGTAAAACCTGTTGAAGGTAAATGTATACAGTACATGCACTGTGAAGGGGATTGTTTTCTAGCTCCAAAAGACAGTGACCTGTAGCATCAACAACTACCTAAAATTGAGGTTATTTAAAGTTGTTCATATAACTCTGTTTCAGCAGGTGAAAATTTCATGTCATAAAATGTAACCACATTGTACCAACCACACTGTATCAATTAAAACTCCCTCTTTCTTCTTTTTTCCCCTGCCTGCTGGCTTTTCTGATGCCATCTGAACAGGTGAGTGCTTCCACCTCTTTCTCTTGATGTTTTTCACCCCATCTAAAACCGTTGGGAATGTGCTAATTCTGCATGAGAATGTAGCTTTACGCATGCCACAGTAGACCAACGGATGTTTGTATCCACCCATAGTTACTGTTGCTATGGGAAAGCAGAATGGGGGGGGGGGGGGGGGGGGGGGCTCCCTCTCGGGAATAGAGGACGTTTCCCCCTCGACAATCTTCGCATGGGATTTCATCAGTACATTTTTTTACAAAGCTTGCTATGTGTTTTTATCCAAAATCATCTCATTTATGCCCTTCATTTACAGTGTGTGGAGCAATGAGATTCATATATCTGCATTCTTTTGTGCTTGTGGATGCGCGGGCTTCAATGGAGAGCCCTTCACGTTTCTACACCTGCGCCTATAAATAGTGCATCAGTAACATTTGGTGCTCTTTTCTATATACGGAAACCCTCACAAGTATTTTGTCACCCACCTACACAGCCTGTATCTCTCCCCCTCTCTCTGTCTTTCTCTCTTCCTCTCTGTCTCCCTCTCTCTATCTGTCTCTCTCTCTCTCTCTCCCTCCATCTCGCTCTCTCACACCACACACATAGTGTGACAGACGTATATAAAATAATGCGGGGGGGCACCGGAGGTGTTCTTCGTACCGAACGCATCAAACGCGCTAGCGGTAGCGGTAGCACTCATCCATCCGGGTCCTTTGGCTTACATCCTGCGTCTGATGTCACTTTGAGCCAGCACTCACAGCACTCCTCTTCTGTGCCTGCTCTCAGGGGTAGAGGGAAAAATAAAAGCGCATCACCGAGCCTAAAGCAGCTGAACAGGAGTAAATGAAAGCAAGAGCTGTTTAATGTCGGGGTGGATGGCGGTACTTTTGGTTTTTCCGTGTAACCTCCTGGGCATGGTTTTTCAGCTGCGGCCTCCAAAAAGCCACTGCATTTCTGCAAAAAAAAAGAAATGATTAGGGCACTCTGGACTAAGTGGCGTAATCATATACAGTATGCAACCGGTCCTGGTTCACAGTGACTGGTTTACGTGGCCCCTGGGTCTCTCTTTAATGGCACCATTTGGAACCGTAGCCCCGGCTAATACGGTAACCTGCCGCTTGTACGCGTTTATCCGCCCGGCACTGTAGACGGCGATTGCGAAAATTGTCTGAATCGCGCACGCTCGGCTGCTGAAGTCCAACTCAATATCTGGAGAGGTTCGGCAGCTTCAGGCTTTGCTTTGTCACATTGTGATGCTAGTTTCAGGGGAGAGCGCCAAATCCAGCGGTGTGTGCGCGCGCAGTTCGCTGTGTTTTCCAAAGCGCTGCCGGCACTAGCGCTATGACGCTCGAGCATTCGGGATCAGCAGGTGGGCAGAATCGCAGTCTGGAGCCGTGAGACTGAGTCAACATCTCATGCGCCCCTTCCGCACATTTCCAAACCGTCCTTACTTGACTTTTTTTTTTTTTGACTTGGCACACGCTTATATAGGTTTGTAATCTCGCATTTCAGTCCAGAAGAGATTTTGAGGCTAGCTTACTGCTCGGTGAGTAAACAAACTAACAGACCGTGGGGTTTCTTTTAAGACTCCGATCAAAATGCTTTTTTTTCTCCCCCCCCCCTCTGTTTCTGTTCTTTTTTTCATTTGGGACAAAGAGAAATGTGACCGTTATAGAAAATTATTTCCTTAATCAAAGCGCCTCTGTTTTCATTTTAAGTGGGTGGCCTCTGTTAGCTGCCCAACCAGACTAACGCTGGCAATTACTTCTCACAGCCAAACAGGTGAGGGCTCTTGGCAAGGTGTGTGGAGGTGATGTGTGTGTGTGGTGTATGTGTGCATGGGTGTCTGTTTATGTGTGTGTGTGTGTGTGTGTGTGTGCATGCGGTAGGGTGTGTGTGTGTGTGTGTGTGTGTGTGGTGGGGTGTGTGTATGTGTGTATGTGTGTGTGGTGGGCGGTGTGTGTGAGTGTGTCTGTGGTGGGTGGTGTCTGTGTGTGTATGTGTGTGTGTGGTGAGGGGTGGGGTGTGTGCGTGTGTGTGTGGTGGGGGGTGTGTGTGTGAGTGAGTGTGTGTGGTGGGGGGTGTGTGTGTGTGTGTGTGTGTGTGTGTCTGTGTGTGTGTGTGTGTGTGTGAGTGAGTGTGTGTATGTGTGTGTGTGTGAGTGTATGTGTGTGTGTGTGTGTGTGTGTGTGCGGTGAGGGGTGTGTGTGTGTGTGTCTGTGTGTGTGTGTGTGTGTGTGAGTGAGTGTGTGTATGTGTGTGTGTGTGAGTGTATGTGTGTGTGTGTGTGTGTGTGCGGTGAGGGGTGTGTGTGTGAGTGAGTGTGTGTGGTGGGGGGTGTGTGCCAGCATGTGCATATGTGTGTGTGGTAGGGTGTGTGTGTGTGTGTGTGTGTGTGTGTGCGTGTCTGTGTGTGTGAGTGTGTGAGTGAGTGTGTGTATGTGTGTGAGTGTGTGTGTGTGTGTGTGTGTGTGTGTGTGTGTGTGTGAGTGTGTGCGTGCGGTGGGGGGTGTGCAGGGGGATGCCGGGGTGGCACAGAAGGCCCCTCAGCAATGCCTTCACACTTCACAGCACAGGCTGATTGCTGTTCCTCTTCTGTCGCCCCAACACTGCGGTCGGGGGCGGAAGTCCCCCCTCTCTCCCCCAAAACGCCCCTACCCGCCCACCCGCCCGCCCGTGTGTCACGCTTCCAAGCTTTCCGCCAGCGCCAGGCTTCAAGGAAATCCAAAAGGGAAGAATGCTCTTGGAACAGTTTCTTTTTTTACGCTGGGAAGGTTGTCATTTCTTGCCAAATTCAGGCAGCTATTTGATAAGTTCAGAGCCCTTATCCTGCAGGTAAAAAGCAGCTTTTCATAAATAACATCAAAAGTCCTTCTCAGCTGCCTCACAACTACAGTACGCTTGTGCTGTGGCTCGTTCTCATTTCACTTTTCTTGTTGCATACATTGGAAATGTGTCCAAAGAGAACTGTCATTTTCTTCCCCTTGACTTCTAATAAACCGAGTAGGGCAAGGTTGCACTGTCTGTATATTCCACAAACTTTTTCACATATTTTTGATAAGTCTAAAGGGCACTGTGTCCCAGTCAGTCAAGGCCTTGGCTTGGACTCCGCGACCAGCTCGAGGATAATACATTGTGTTTGTTTGTTTGTTTTAATGCACTGCGAATCCCATCTTGTGGAACCAATTATTTCTGGCTTTTGATATCTAAGCTATGCTTCTGCTAGCTGTCACTCACAACGTTTGACCGCGTGGGGAAACTTCCTTTGGGACCTCGAAGGAGACGTGATTGCCTACTTCCTCTGGTACAGAGTAGCAATGGCATCAGGGAAAGGCAGATTTTATGCGAGTGAGGGAACATGAACCATCTGGTTTTTCAATGATGTATGAAATTTAGACACATAGGAAATTGATTCATCCTTGATTGCATTACCTCTCTTTGAGACAAGGAGAGGAAATGTGTTTGGAAATGTACTTTAGACTTTAGGCAAACAGCAGACAACTTGCAATCCAAATTACAGCTCCATCATTGCATACCGTTAAGCCACTTTAAGTCCAAAACTACAGGATGTGTATTCCTGTTTTTCTTCCCCGTTGAAATGCCCTTTTTATTTGTCAGATTCATGGTTGTTTTTTTGTGTTTTCCTGCTTGTGTTTGTTATTTGTTCTATATCTCTGACATGTAGCATACTTTACTGCCTCTTGGCCATGTCTCTCTGGGGAAAATCTTCCCTCATCTCAAAGGGACCTCCTGGCAAAATGAAGTAATGAATAAATACATAAATACAGTGTGTGTGTGTGTGTGTGTGTGTGTGTGTGTGTAGGTAGCCTACTGTATATACACCATAAATGGTGCAAAAAACAAAAAACATCCAGTGAGCAGCAGTTCTACAGGCAAAAACGTGCTGTTAATGAGAGAGGTCAGAGGAGAATAGCCAGTCTGCCAAAGCTGACATGAAGATGACAGTAACGCAAATAACCACCCATTACAACAGTGGTATGCAGAAGAGCACATCAAACCTCTAAGTGGATAGGCTGCAGCAGTAGAAGTCTAATAAATGCATAATAATGTGCTCACTGAGTGTATGTATGTCTGTATGTATGTATGTAATATACGTAGGTACTATGTATGTATGCGTGTATGTATGACTGTCTGTATGTATATATTATTGAATGTAGTGTGTGTATTTAGTTGCATTACAGGAACAGTCTTTCAGTGGCAGGCCTGTCTGGAATGATGAAGAGCAGGGCTTTAGGATAGTGACGTGTAGCGCTCCTTCCTAAGAGAGCGAGCGGAGTGCGGCTCAGCGGGGCTCTCCACAGGACCCTGGAAGTGGTGCCCTGTCTGTGCCTGGCAGCCAGTGTCAGCGGGTGTGATGGTAATGACAACAGGGCCGTGATGTTTGGGGGAATTAATGCAGGAGGGAAGGCGAGGACAATGAGCTGCAGCTAATGAACGCTGGAGATGGGCCGTGCCAGGGACACACTGCCTGGGAGGCTAACCCCCTGCAACACACGGCTACGGGTACACACACAGAGACACACACACAGCTACGAGCAAACACACAGAGACACACACACAGTACAGAGACACACACACAGAGACACACACACAGCTACGAGCAAACACACAGAGACACACACACAGTACAGAGACACACACACAGAGACAGACACACAGCTACGAGCAAACACACAGAGACACACACACAGAGACACACACACAGCTATGAGCAAACACACAGAGACACACACACACAGACACACACAGAGCTACGAGCAAACACACAGAGACACACACACAGAGACACACACATAGTACAGAGCCACACACACACAGTACAGAGACATACACACAGACGCATACAGCTACGAGCATATACACGGAGACACACACACACATTACA